>NC_030430.2:22095226-22395226 GCF_001660625.3 Ictalurus punctatus
CCGTAGTGTATGAATGGGTGTGTGAGTGTGTGTGTGATTGTGCGCTGTGATGGATTAGAACCCTGTCCAGGGTGTACCCCGCCTTGTGCCCCATGCTCCCTGGGATAGGCTCCAGGTTCCCCGTGACCCTGAAAAGGAGTAAGTGGTAGAAGATGGATGGATGGATGGATATATATATATATATATATATATATATATATATATATATATATATATATATATATATATATATATATATATATATATATATATATAAACACTCAGCCAAAAAAAAGAAATGTCTGTATCTTAACAATAATTTTGTACAATCCAAAGCTTTACAGATTTTTATCGGAAAGGGTTTAAACGATGTTTTTCACTGTTTTTCATTGAACCGTGAACAATTATCGCAGTCCTTATGACACCAACAGTTTACAGCCAACAAACAACCAAGTTCTGTGAACAAATATGCAAATCAAGCTCAAAAACCACGCCCCCACTTTATTATGCAATCAGTTCAAACAAATATTACTTCTCTTTTTTTTTTTCTTTCTAGTTTTGTTAGCGCTTGCAAAATAATATTACATTTTACTCAATAAAGTCAGCAAAGTATACACTTTGGTCTTTAGCCTCCAATTTACATGAACTAATTTAGTACAGAACAGCTTTTAAATAAATCTAATCATTTTGGGGGGGGGGGGGGGGGGGGGGGTTGTGTGTGTGTGTGTGTGTGTGTGTGTGTGTGTGTCTGTGTGTGTGTGTAAAAATCACAGTCTTGTGTCATGTATTTACTGAACTACTGAATCTTTTTTTTTTTTTTTTAATTCGACTGTAATGATTTATAATTTCACTGAGTGATCTGCTGTCACTCAGAACAGGACGAGTTTCATTTTGAGTCTGGTTCGTCTCAGGGTTTCTTCCTCATGTCATCTATAATGCTATTTAAATAAAAGTAAATTGAATTGTAAATGCATTATGTTGATATATTCGTTCGAAGCAGTCTTTGGTTCAGGAAGAGGGCTGCTGAAGCTGTATTGAGTACTCTTTACCTCAGCCTGCTGTGGCTAAGGACTAATTATCAGCACTGGAGTTCTCTCTCTTTCTCTCTCTCTCTCTCACACACACACACACACACACACACACACACACACACACACACACACACACACTCACACACACCACAAAGGAAAGCAGAAGGATAAAAACAGTGTGTATCTGTGAGAGAAGATGGTAAATGGTCTGCACTTATATAGCGCTTTTTTAACCTTAGTGGTTCCAAAAGTGCTTTACACTGTGTCTCATTCACACACACACACACACACACACACACACACACAAACGGTAGCAGAGCTGCCATGCAAGGCGCTAACTTGCCATCGGGAGCATCTTGGGGTTCAGTGTCTTGCCCAAGGACACTTCGGAGTCCCGTGGGCCGGGAATCGAACCGCCAAGCCTACGATTAGCGTACAAGCCGCTCTACCACCTGAGACACAGCCGCCCAAGATGTGTGATACGTGATATGTGCTGAGGTGAGCAGTTTACTGAGGGACAGAGACTTAATCAAGCTGGATCATAGAACCTGCCAGCATCAGGTCATAAAGATGCTGATCATCACAGTGGATCAGAGGATAAACTGCTGATCTGTCAGTCTATATAGATTACTCCCTGTACATGAGAAGGAACTTCTTCCACACTCCCACGCGTGTCTTCTTACATGATCTTTCCCCGAAAGAAGGAAACACTTGTCTTCATGAAGGGTTTGATTCCTGTTTGTAACTCTGATTGAGACATTCTTGTAATTTTGAAGCTTGTAAATAAACGAATGTAGGTTATATATATATATGTGTATATACACAGCAAAATCCCCAGTGCTGATTTAACACCCACAGGGTTGAATTCACAGCTTACAGTGTTTATATGAGTCCACTGGACTCTTATAAACACTCTGGGTGTCAATTCAACACTAGGGATTTTACTGTATACATATATATATACACACACACACACGCAAACAGACACACACGCAAACAGACACACACGCACACACACACGCACACAGAGGCCAACAAGTCACCAGGGCAGTCTGTCCATATACATCTGCAGGTCTCACTCTGCTCGCTTCAGCCTACACACAGCTGCGTCTGATAATGCAATCTGACTGAGTCACTGTGTCTAATCTGTCACCGCTCTGTCACCACTTCTTCATTCTGTCCACATTTCTTCATTCCTTTCATGCATTCCGTTCCGTTCTGACGTTTAACAGGACACTCCGTTATTTGTCACCCTTCAGACTTTCAGCGGACACTACAGTACAGCACGGCGCTCTACCCAATGCACTGTACTCTACCCAATGCACGGTACTCTACCCAATGCACTGTACTCTACCCAATGCACGGTACTCTACCCAATGCACGGTACTCTACCCAATGCACGGTACTCTACCCAATGCACTGTACTCTACCCAATGCACGGCGCTCTACCCAATGCACTGTACTCTACCCAATGCACTGTACTCTACCCAATGCACGGTACTCTACCCAATGCACGGCGCTCTACCCAATGCACGGCACTCTACCCAATGCACGGCACTCTACCCAATGCACTGTACTCTACCCAATGCACTGTACTCTACCCAATGCACGGCGCTCTACCCAATGCACGGCGCTCTACCCAATGCACTGTACTCTACCCAATGCACTGTACTCTACCCAATGCACGGCACTCTACCCAATGCACGGTACTCTACCCAATGCACTGTACTCTACCCAATGCACGGCACTCTACCCAATGCACGGCACTCTACCCAATGCACGGTACTCTACCCAATGCACTGTACTCTACCCAATGCACGGTACTCTACCCAATGCACTGTACTCTATCCAATGCACTGTACTCTACCCAATGCACTGTACTCTACCCAATGCACGGTACTCTACCCAATGCACTGTACTCTACCCAATGCACGGTGCTCTACCCAATGCACGGCGCTCTACCCAATGCACGGCGCTCTACCCAATGCACTGTACTCTACCCAATGCACGGTACTCTACCCAATGCACGGCACTCTACCCAATGCACGGCACTCTACCCAATGCACTGTACTCTACCCAATGCACTGTACTCTACCCAATGCACGGCACTCTACCCAATGCACTGTACTCTACCCAATGCACGGCACTCTACCCAATGCACTGTACTCTACCCAATGCACTGTACTCTACCCAATGCACGGTACTCTACCCAATGCACGAACTCTACCCAATGCACGGCACTCTACCCAATGCACGGCACTCTACCCAATGCACGGCACTCTACCCAATGCACTGTACTCTACCCAATGCACTGTACTCTACACAGTGCACTGTACTCTACCCAATGCACGGTACTCTACCCAATGCACGGTACTCTACCCAATGCACTGTACTCTATCCAATGCACTGTACTCTACCCAATGCACGGTACTCTACCCAATGCACTGTACTCTACCCAATGCACGGCACTCTACCCAATGCACTGTACTCTACCCAATGCACGGTACTCTACCCAATGCACGGTACTCTACCCAATGCACTGTACTCTACCCAATGCACGGCACTCTACCCAATGCACGGCACTCTACCCAATGCACTGTACTCTACCCAATGCACGGTACTCTACCCAATGCACTGTACTCTACCCAATGCACGGCACTCTACCCAATGCACGGCACTCTACCCAATGCACTGTACTCTACCCAATGCACGGTACTCTACCCAATGCACGGTACTCTACCCAATGCACGGTACTCTACCCAATGCACTGTACTCTATCCAATGCACTGTACTCTACCCAATGCACTGTACTCTACCCAATGCACGGCACTCTACCCAATGCACGGTACTCTACCCAATGCACTGTACTCTACCCAATGCACGGTACTCTACCCAATGCACGGTACTCTACCCAATGCACGGCACTCTACCCAATGCATGGTACTCTACCCAATCCCTGAACCCATATTGCTTGTTATTTTCAATGAAATTTTACGTCGTATTTTAGTGAAATCCGATGTATTTTATGATGTTATTTCCATGCACCGATGCCGAGTTTATGTAGTCCAGGTGATGTTGACGTTTTTCTGCAAAATTATTCTGTTTATGAACGACTGTTTATAGCTGCTATAATGTAAATGATAACAGGAACTAAGTGTGTTCATGGACATTCCACCACATTAAATGTAAGTATAAATGCATAAGTCATTCAATTTGCATAACAGCTTGTCTCGTCATGTTTTACTCCTTACTTAGCAACTGTTTTTGCTAGGTAGTTTGGAATGGTGGGAATTACAAAGTGGATTACACGTTTTAATTTTTAAAATTCACCTTTTCCAATTTGAACAGGAAAAATGAAAAAGGAAGCTGATGAAAAGACAATTATATAAAATGATGACAATGTAATATCGGCTTTTGCCTCTCGTGTGGTGACCATTAAGGACGTGCAAACTGCTAAGTTGCTAAACCAGTGATGATAGTAGGGGGGGAAAAGTGCATTCAATTTAAAAATGACTTCCTTATCGTATGAAGGCAGAGGAAATAGCGTGAGATCAGTGTGGCCTCTTTTATCCTCTTCTACTCAGCCTCCTGCTTTCCTCAATCTCCACTATCATAATGCTGATGGAATCCTTAATGATTTCCTAATACACACACACACACACACACACACACACACACACACACACACACAGAGCACCGGGAGCCAGTGTGTCTCCTCTCCTGCTTCTTTTATGACATTCCAGGCTCGCGCTGGTCTAAAATAGCCAAGCTTGCTCTGCACAGGAAGCGGGGTGTGTGTGCACAGGAAGTAGCAGACAGGAGCTGGAGACAGCAGTCTACTCAGCTCAGCTCAGGGTCAAGGGTCACACACAACTCTGCAGTTCAGGAAATACACGGGAATGGGCACACATAAATGAAATAATATAAATAGTACAAATTTTATCCAGGCATATAAAAGTGAAGAATGGGGCTGCAATATATGAATTAGTAGTACCTTAATTCTCTCTTACTCTTAAGGTACTTTTACCACACACACACACACACACACACACACACACACACACACACACACACACTGCAGTTTTCCTTCTTTTCCTGACTCCGTGTTCCTCTGGTCATCTCTCACTCTTCCCTCGTGCCCTGTTTTCCATTTTTAGGTCTTATTAATGGTTCATCAGCGAGACAGCCATGATAGGCGCTGTCTTTTTATGGGATGATCAAGGCGATTTCTCAGGAAAAGAGTCTTTGATGGATGAATATGTGGAGAAATAAATGGAACATGACATGACCCAGAGAGAAGGGAGTCAGGAAGAGCTAAGAATACAAACCACTGACAAGCATTTATTGGAAGCCCAATTTGGGGCAGCCGCAGGCAAAGACTTTTTTTTTTTTTTGGGGGGGGGTTCTTTTAGCAAAGAGAGCATTTAAAAATTTGTAAACGAGAAATATGTGTAGGCAACCTTTTTTCCCCACATAAAAATCTTTTCCCCAAAACCTTACTGTGAAGTTATTGAAAAATAAGGACTGCTTTTCTGCAAAATTGATGCTGACAAATGTGAAACTCCTGAAGGCTCGTACAGTACTCTGTCTACAACCAAACAAAATGCTGAACCATCAATGGCCAGATGTACACGCCTACTTGATTGAGTGCACGTTAGAGTAAGAAATCCTGAATTTAAAAAAAAAAAAAAAAAAAAAAATTTAAATTGTATAGCAAACACTGTATCACGAACACAATGCCAGCAAAACCACATTATTAAGATTTACACTGGATTAGCATTTAGTTCTCATTCAGTGAATCTGTAGCCTGAAATATGAGTCTGGGAAATCAATAAATTGGCGAGGCTTTACATGGAGAAATGGCATGATTTAATGCAAGTTTAATACAGCAGCCAAAAAAAATATTGGCACCCTTGGTAAATATGAGCAAAGAAGTCTGTGAAAAATGGTCTTTATTGTTTAACCTTTAAATCTTTTGTTAAAAGAATTCACAAAAATACTCTGCTCTCAAGGATATCAAACAATTGCAAACAAAACACAGGTTTATCAAGAAAAATATCTTTGTTAAATAGAGGTGTGCAACAATTATTGGCACCATTTTAGTCAATACATTGTGCCAAGATAACAGCTCTGAGTCTTCTCCTATAACGCCTGATGTGGTTGGAGAATACATGGCGAGGGATCTGAGAGCGTTCCTCCATACGGAATCTCTCCAGATCCTTCACATTTCGAGGTGCACGCTGGTGGACTCTCCTCTTCAGTTCACCCCACAGGTTTTCTATGGGTTTCAGGTCAGGGGACTGGGATGGTCATGGCAGGACCTTGATTTTGTGGTCAGTAAACCATTTTTGTGTTGATGTTGATGTATGTTTTGGATCATTGCCCTGCTGGAAGATCCAACCACGGTCCATTTGAATCTTTCTGGCAGAGGCAGTCAGGTTTTCATTTAATATCTGTTGATATTTAATCGAGTCCATGATGCCATGTATCCTAACAAAATGTCCAGGTCCTCTGGCAGAAGAACAGCCCAAAACATTAAAGATCCACCTCCATATTTAAAAGTGGCCATGAGGTACTTTTCCATATGTCTACCTCTCTGTGTGCTCCAGAACCACCTCTGGTGTTTATTGCCAAAAAGCTCTATTTTGGTTTCATCTGATCATAGACCCCGATCCCGTTTGAAGTTCCAGTAGTGTCTGCACACTGAAGACTCTCGAGTTTGTTTTTGGATGAGAGTAGACGCTTTTTTCTTGAAACCCTTCCAAACAACTTGTGGTGATGTCGGTGACTTCGGATTGTAGTTTTGGAGACTTTCTGACCCCACGACGCAACTTACTTCTGCAATTCTCCAGCTGTGATCCTTGGCCACTCGGACCATCCTCTTCACAGTGCGTTGAGACGATGTATGATTCATAACACTTCCAGTTGATTGGAACTTCTTCATTATTGCCAACTTCATTATTATGAACCAGTATTTTATTCAGTAACCCTTTACAATAATGTTCAATATAACTCATATGTAACTACTGTATACAGGGACTACGCAGGGATACATGAGTAGTACTATACAGTATTAACGCCTACTACTAACTACTAATGAATACTGCATAAATGCTCTGTAAGTAATAACACATAAATGGTTTGGAAGTTTATTCCTAACTAAGCATTAACACAAAGCACAATACTGCTCCAGATCATCATTAACGTCTTGGGAAGATGACAGTAATACCAAACTTTATGGAATTATTAAGTCATGTATATATGTTCATTAATGACTAAAGTGTTACTGTGCTCTTCCTTAGTAGTTAATGATGATCTGGAAGAGGATTGTAGTAAGGATTGATAATAGTAGGAACTTACCCATTAATAAAGCACGACTCTTTCATTCCTGCATAGACCCTACATAGTTATCTATGCTTGCAGGCCTTTCAGCCACTTTATCACCAGTTACGTTCAGCCATTTTGATGAACCCTTCTTGAACTAGTATTAACTGTGATAGTATTAGCTTCCTCACCTTGTTCGTTCTCATCATCATCATTAGCTACTCTAGAATCTGGCTCATAGGAGGAGGATCTTGAGCTGAAGATCCTCAAGATCCACAAGATGAGGCTCCTCATATATAGTATATGATCAATCAGAAACTCATTCAATCTGTTTATATTCCATTCATTCATTACCCTTATACCGCCTGACCTGTTTAGCTTCATATTTGTATGTGGCCCAAGGGCAAAGGTTAATGAGGGTTTATGTACTAGACATGTTTATTACACATAATGTTAGCTTTACATCAGATGTCCTGATTGGTGTAGTCTGCTCGAGATTATGTCCTGTTAGTGTTGATATCCCGTAGGGTTATTTCTTTGCTAAAGTTCACTATTGGGTCTGGAAAACACTTCCCTGACCGTAAACCCATCTTAGTCATTATAAAGAAAGGTTTAATACTGTGACCTTGTACTTCACTTTAAAAAGTGGCGCTTTTTTTGGTCACTTCTTCTATGACGCTAATTTTCACAAGCGTCCTAATGGGAGTTGCAGTGTTAACTTCCGTGAACTTCCCGTAATGATGTAAAAGCAGGAACCAACAGACATATTACCATTAGACAATTGGAATAATTATCATATCAATGTAATCATATTATCATATCAAACTTTGAAGGAAAAAAAAAACACCGAAGTTTTATTTTAAAAAGTTGGGAAAATACACTAAAAGAACTGAAAAGAAAAACCCAAAGCAATAAAGTATAAAGTAATGTTTACTAAATCGCTGTCCTCTTCCCCTCTGTGGTTTCCCATCATTGCCTGTGCAGGTCTTTGACCTCTTTTAACCGTTAATGCCCTGCAGTGATGCAACGCTCTGACATACCAATCTGCCAACACCTCTCCTACACACACCAATCCTGTGAGGCCCTTCTGTGAAACCCACACACTCAGATACAAACACACACATGCACAGAAGTCTTGCCGGCATTGCATTTGTAAATGAGTTTGCAGTCAATAAATGTATGTAAATATGGTAAAAACACAGGGGGCGAGAGACATAGAGTCAAAGTGGTAGGAGGGGGAAAACAAGATGACAACATCACTGTTTGGCTTCCATATGACTAGCAAGGACAGAGAGCGTGTGTAACGTCAAGGTCAGCACGAGACATTACACGTCACACATGTGAAACACACAAACACAGGCCTCGGGATTTGTCAATGATCGGCTTCTGATCAATGCACAGAGACTAAAAACATTGTGTGTGGTGGGGCTGGAGGAACACGTGACAATAACCTGACGTAAATCCAGATCCGAAGTCGAGAACAGAAGCCCACATGATAACCACATGTACAATACACCAAGGACCACTTACACACACACACACACACACACACACAAACTCCTGAATCACACGAATGCTGTGAATAATTGGCTTATGATCAATACAGGAATAAGTGCTGAGACTGAAAACACTGACAGAGTCAAGAAAACACAAATGAAGAAAAAACAAGAAAACAGCAGCAGAAGTCACTATAGGACATCCACGTGACGGTGAGCAATCGTAGTCTAGCGTGAGGGTCTTACACAACATCACACACTCGCACATCTGTCCTCTCAGATATACAATACCCTCACCAGCCACTTCAACAGAAACACCTGGATTCAAGCAATTGTCCAATCAACCAATCATGCGGCAGCTTGGGTTTAGAGATTCAGTCAATGTTCAATCAGACATCAGAAAGTGATTCTGGCAATTCAGTGAGTAGAGACACTTTGTTGAGGAGAGAAGTCAGAGAGAGATCAGAGAGAGGTCAGAGAGAGGTCAGAGAGAGGAGAACGGCCAGAGTGGTTCCAGTCGACAGGAAGGTGACGGTAACTCAAATAAACACTCTTTAGCGCCATGATGAACAGAAAAGCATCTCCGAATGAACAACTCATCTGTTGAGGCAAATTTTGCCATAGTCCGTTCTCTGGGTTGTTCATTAGGGTTCTAAATGTCCGTTGGGATTTCTGTAAAACTGCTTTGTGACCGTGTCGAGCGCTAAAAGCTTTAAAAACTCAAATTGAATCGAATAAGTGAAGCCTTTCATTGAAAGACATTTCGTTTCCTGAGAGTCAGAAGTAGAAACTTGTCATGCAAATGAAAAAGAACTCTTCTTTCTCTGGGGTTTTTTTTTTTTTTTTGTAGTGTGGCACTCTCTTTTCATCAGGCAACACTGTGGAAAAGGAACAGCGTGTGTTTCCTGAGCGGAGCCTCGCTGGCACACCGCTCCCTCCTCTTCCTCAGCCTCTTCCTCCAGCACTTCTGAATAGAAGGTTATTCCCGCCCGTCCTCTGAGAGACTGGGACTGTCACACTGCGCCGTTGCATAATAAGGGAATAATTGTGTGTTTGCAAGTGTGCGCGTTAGCGGGAAGCCGATCTGGTGACTGAAGAATCCGAGGAAAAGCTGCTCAGGAAATCAGCTGGTGCACGGTCATTGTTAATTATCTGAACTGGGTAAAAAAGTGTTCCACACGCACACGCACATGAGGGGACGGTCTGTCAGTGACAGTCCGAGACGCCTATCTAAACGGAAAGGATATAATAGACAGAGGGAGCTGTTTAGACAAAGCATCTGCGCACTGGCGACACACTCGCACACAATGTGGAGGAAACAAAGCCACGCTCGCTTAAAGGAGTCACCATGTCTGCCTTCAAGCTTTGGCCTTCAAGCTTAGAAACACACCCACACACACCCTGCGTCCCTGAAGGACACCCTGACGTACAGTTGTATCAGTCGGTATTGTCCTGATGCTTGCGTGTGTTTCACACACACACACAAACACACAGAGTTACACTCGTACATCGTCCACATCTAAAGAACGGCAGCCATACCTCATACGTGCTCATGCTCTTTAGATTTATGAATAATATTCATCTCGAGATTAAAGAGTAATCAAGTAGGTTTTACTCAAAAGGCTCGAGAGATATGCGCATAACAGATCGGTTTGCAAATTACAAATTAATGATGACCCTGTGTGCTTGGGCACCTGCCCTGTTCCCATAATTCATCAGAAATGTCATCAAAAGAGATTAATATAAATGATGAGATTTATCTATTTCGTGGCATATTTCTCATCAGTTTGGATGGACTGGAGCTAATTTTGGCTGCATAAGGGATTTAAAAAAAAAAAAAAAAAAAAAACACTGGGGTGTGCAGTTACTGTATGAGAAAAAAATCAACGACAATGTGGTGTGATATGGCGTAACACAAAGTGGAGTTACTGTTACGGGCCAGGAATTCTATTATGTTCATGTTTGTCCATATTCCCGGGTTTCTTAGGTTCTAGTCTCAGTAGTATTTGTCATCGTTATCTGTCACTGCTAGATTTATCTGGACATTAAAGTCATTTTCTGCTTCACTGCGCTATATGTTGGTAGGTTGGTAAAATAGACAGTGAATAACCTGCTGATACATACACTGTTACTTAACTTTATGTGGAGAGAGCATGGCTCGGTACAGCTGTAAAATAAATAGACACCAGTGACAGTGACACGCTGAGAATTTAGGACAAGGCCGGGAACCCTTCTGTGGATTTTCCATCTGTGTATATACTTTAGGGGGGGCGTTGGTGTGGTGTGTTCCTGTCCTCCAATTCAGAGGGAGCCTGGGCCCATGGTGGGAGGAGACTGAAGTATGGAGACACACAGACGAAGGGGTGGGTCACGATCGTGGTGAAATCAAAAGCAATGCAACATGGCTCGTGTCCCAGTGTCGCAATGTGTCCTGTGTACACTTCGGACTTAGATGTCCTTGAAACGAACGCTCTCACTGATAATGTCCCAGCTATAATGGCAATAATGATGTGACAACCCAGTGTGGTTATGTTATGTTATAAGATTATTGACCTACATCACTGTGGGTGTCATTTTCTTTTGGAGTGTGCAATGAGACAATATTATTTCCTGACTATTGCAGACAGGCAATACAAACACAGTTAGTCTGCAAAGCATAGTCATTATTCAGCTGAGTCATTTTCCACACTGTTCTGCTGTGGGTAATAATGTAATTATATTCACACTGTGATTCACCGCTGGCTCGATGTGTGTGAGTGTGGAGATGCTTTTATATCTTGGTGGGGACTAAGCTTAGGGTTCGATTTAAGTGTCGTGAGGTATTCATTGGCTGCATTAATAATTAGGTCAGTGGAATTTCCTCGCAAGGATAGTAAGACAACCGTGTGTGTGTGGTTTTCTAGGGTGACTTGTACAGGTCTGTGCTGTGTGATAGTCATCTTTATGCTCTCTAATACAAGTTTCTCCTGCAGCATGTTCAAATTAAGAATGAGAAACGGTCATGGAGCAGAGCTGGAGGAAGTGTCGGGGTCCATCTTTAATCCGTTGGCGTTCTTTCCCAATATAGCATGATGCAAAGAATTTCAGACTGTTGCATACTGTCAGAGTTTACACAAGCAGTCAGTCACTGGAAGCGGAGATAACACGCCCACGTGTCTGAGGACGACCTCCTGCTTTTTCAGCACGATGGAAATGAGGAAATGTAGGCACTTGATTGATAATGTACAGGCACCGTGGGTGTGTGAGGCCATCGGGGTTACATAAGCATAATGCTAGATAGCAGCAAGAACGCCAGCTGGATGGTAAGGCAGAGAATCTTAAACCATACAGTGTTAGTTTAGTCATTCATTTCAAAACGGTGCTGCACAGAAATGGAGTTCCACTACAAATACTTTATGTGACTTGTAAAGTAATTTTACGATCCGACATCAACCGAAAACACTACATCCGTGATCTTGACACAAAGACAAAGTAAATGACTCAATACTGAAACTTTAATCAGTCAGTTGCAACTGAAGGCCCTAACCTTAGAGATTTTAGCCAATCAAGTGCAAGTGAAGTCTGAGACTTTAGCCAATCAATTGCGAGTGAAGTCTGAGACGTTAGCCAATTAAGTGTGAGTAAAGTCTGAGACTTTACTCAATCCAGTGCGAGTCAAGGCAGAGACTTTAGCCAATCAAGTGTGAGTCAAATCTGAGACTTTACTCAATCCAGTGCGAGTCAAGGCAGAGACTTTAGCCAATCAAGTGTGAGTCAAGTCTGAGACGTTAGCCAGTCAAGTGCGAGTCAAGGCAAAGACTTTAGCCAATCAAGTGCGAGTGAGGTCTGAGACTCTACCCAATCAATTGTGAGTCAAGTCTGAGACTTTAGCCAATCAAGTGCGAGTCAAGGCAAAGACTTTAGCCAATCAAGTGTGAGTAAAGTCTGAGACTTTACCCAATCAAGTGCGAGTGAATGCTGAGTCAATTGTGATTAAAAACTAAAAGTTGAACCAATCAAGTGCGAGCTGAGAATGAGACCTAACCCAAATCAGTCAGGGCAGAGACTTCCACCATTTGAGATGGAGGCTTGAACCCATAAAGTATGAGTAAAGACCAAAAAATTGGACCAATCAAAAGACGGCATTTATATAATGCACATTATTTATTATGGAGATCAGCCAGATGCCCCCACAAGGTCAAATATTAGTTGCGTCAAGAGATATTTACCCTGAAACCTGCACACACACACACACACACACACACACACACACACACACACACACACACACACACACACACAGAAAGTCAGCGTCATAACCCCTCTATCCCGATCAACGTGAATCCAATTTACATAAGGTCATAAGGTTTTATATCAGAATGTGTGTGTAGGTGTGTGTGTGTGTGTGTTTATTTAATTGCTATGACCCAGAAAGACCCAGTGACCTAAATAGGTTAGTGTAACCAGGTTGAGCCAAATTCTATTCTGCCTAGTCACAAAACACACACAGTGCTAATGCAATACAATGCAACACAGACACACATGCACAAAATCCAGACAGAGGTTTTTCATGCAGGTTTTTTTCCCTCCACAACCAGCGGATGGGCTGGGTAGCGTTGTTTGGCACAACACACACACACACACACACACACACACACACACACACACACTGTACATTTCGGCCCTGCCCTTGGCTGCAGGAAGTTCCACTGGCTACGTGATCTTCCACCATGTACTTCCTGGGTCATGCACACAAAAAATGAAAGATACAGGGCAGGGCTCACGTTAGGCTTCATTCATTTTCCTTTCTTGCTTTTCTTGCTCTGCGTTTGTTTAATCTGGACGCCGTGAGTTTACTTCACAGGAGCCAGCGATAAGTCGTTCCGAGATCCACCCTGCAGAGCTCATAGAGGAGCCTTAGGCCACACTGCTGCTGACCTGCTGGTTCCTTCTCACACGGTATTTACACACACAACCCTGCATACAATTTTCCACTGCTACACTTATGAGGGCATTAAACTCTCATTAAACTCTTGCCCTGTGTGCAATGAATGTAGGTCCATGTGTGTTGCATCGATTCGTTTTTTGCCTGTGTTGGGAAACGCTGGGGTATGGACTCAATTAGAAAACATATGATTGGTCCAAAGGTCTTTATAGCACAGCTAACTTTCACCTTGACAATCGAACGGCAAATAGGGAAATGGGCGGCTGTGGATCAGGTGGTAGAGCGGGTCGTCCACTAATCGTAGGGATGGAGGTTCGATTCCCGGCCCACGTGACTCCACATGCCGAAGTGTCCTTGGGCAAGACACTGAACCCCAAGTTGCTCCCGATGGCAAGTTAGCACCTTGCATGTCAGCTCTGCTACCACTGGTGTGTGAGTGTGTGTGTGAATGGGTGAATGAGACACTGTGTAAAGTGCTTTGGATAAAAGCGCTATATAAGTGCAAACCATTTACCATTAAAATAAATAAAAATACAAAACGATCTGAATAAAATAACAAAAAAAGTATCTTTTTTTAAAAAAAAAAAAAAACCTGCTATGAAGCTATTGAGTGGATTTGTGATTTTTGTCTCTGTGTGAAATAATTCCTAAATAAGACAAGATATGATCTTTAATGGCACAAAGATTTGGTCCTCAGAACATAAATCTGCTAACACGAATAGGAAAACTGCAGTTTACCGCAAAACCAAAAGCAGAACAGTACTGAGAGTGTTAAATATTGTATACTGAGTGTTTCAGACTGTAGCACTGTGCTGATTCAGCACTTCTTTGGTTGGGTTCTGGATCTGCACGTCGACCCGAGGCCACGGCGCTCAAGTCTGCACGATAACAAGCTCTCACACATGTTTTCAGTGCACAGCAGCACAGGCAGGACTTATGCCAAGGGAAACAAGCCCTTCATTTTTCAACTTTCTGTGTGTGTGTGTGTGTGTGTGTGTGTGTGTGTGGTGTAGGGTGGGCATCGTCTGCAATCAAATCAAAATAAAAACTGAGCTGGGTGTGGATGCAGTCACGCTCAGCGACGTGACTGAACACAGCACGTTTGCTTTCCTCTTTCATTAAAGGAAAGATTCCATCTATAAGGCATGACTCATTCATAAATCAAAGAATATCACCAAGATCTACGTGGCGTGCCAATGCACCACATCTCACATCTCAAGCTTCACAACGATGTATTCCAGATGAAGTTAAACAGTAAATAGCGAGTTACGTTTTGCGCACTTTGCATGCTAGCTAGTTCCTTTAGGTCTGAACACATCACCCATAAAGTAACTGGCTAGCGTTAGCAACGATCAGGGAATGTAAAGGGAACAGCTGCGTAGTCGTGGTCTGCAGGAAGAGCAGGTCTTACACACACTGCTAGCTTTTCTTTTGAGTTTGACAAAAACATTTCGCCAGACACTTACTGTCTATTTCCATACACTTACTGTCTATTCCTATACCCGTGCTGTAAATTTCTATACACTTACTGTCTATTTCTATACACTTACTGTCTATTCCTATACCCGTGCTGTAAATTTCTATACACTTACTGTCTATTTCTATACACTTACTGTCTATTCCTATACCTGTGCTGTCTATTTCTATACACTCACTGTCTATTCCTATACCTGTGCTGTCTATTTCTATACACTTACTGTCTATTCCTATACCTGTGCTGTCTATTTCTATACACTTACTGTCTATTCCTTTAGCCATGCTGTAAATTTCTATACGCTTACTGTCTATTTCTATACACTTATTGTTTATTTCTATACACTTACTGTCTATTTCTATACACATGCTGTCTATTCCTATGCACTTACTGTCTGTTCCTATACCTGTGCTGTCTATTCCTATACACTTACTGTCTATTCCTATACCCGTGCTGTAAATTTCTATACACTTACTGTCTATTTCTATACACGTATTGTTTATTTCTATACACTTACTGTCTATTCCTATACACATGCTGTCTATTCCTATGCACTTACTGTCTATTTCTATACACTTACTGTTTATTTCTATACACTTACTGTCTATTCCTATACCCATGCTGTAAATTTCTATACACTTACTGTCTATTCCTATACACTTACTGTCTATTCCTATACACTTACTGTCTATTTCTATACATGTACTGTGTATTTCTATTCTATACACATGCAGTCTATTTCTATACACTTACTGTCCATTCCTATACACTTATTGTTTATTTCTATACACTTACTGTCTATTCCTTTACCCATGCTGTAAATTTCTATACAATTACTATATTTCTATACACTTACTGTCTATTTCTATACACTTACTGTCTATTTCTATTCTATACACGTGCAGTCCATTTCTATACATTCACTGTCCATTTCTATACACTTATTGTTTATTTCTATACACTTACTGTCTATTTCTATACACTTATTGTTTATTTCTATACACTTACTGTCTATTTCTATACCCATGCTGTAAATTTCTATACAATTACTGTATTTCTATACACTTACTGTCTATTTCTTTACATGTACTGTCTATTTCTATACACTTACTGTCTATTTCTATACACATGCTGTCTATTCCTATGCACTTACTGTCTGTTCCTATACCCGTGCTGTCTATTTCTATACACTTACTGTCTATTTCTATTCTATACACGTGCAGTCCATTTCTATACATTTACTGTCCATCCCTATACACTTATTGTTTATTTCTATACACTTATTGTTTATTTCTATACACTTACTGTCTATTTCTATACACGTACTGTCATGTAATGGTGGCGAAGTCAGATGCAACTGCAGACTTACAAAAGACTATGATGCAAAACACTAGATATCGAGACAAGTGAAGAAGATACACATAACCAGAGAAGCAGAGAGCGAGAGACAAGAACGACCACAAATGACAAACGCAAGACAACGAGTGAGGTGCAAGAAGTGACTTAAGTACATGTGCTCATTAATGTAAAACGTGTGACAGGCGTAAAATGGTCACGTGACATATTCCAGTGCGGTGCAGTGGCTGATGGGAGGCGTAGTTCAGTGCCGTTTCCAGCATAGCCATGACACTTACACTACACACTTTAGAAGCTTCAGTTGGAAGTGTCATCTTTTTAGATTTTATATATTTTTTAATCAGCATTTGCTCTGGAAATGCCATGAAGGATATTAAAGATGGCAGCTGCCAGGATTATGTGTGCAGGAAAACCTGAGGTAATAGTCTAATGTCCATCCATCCATCCATCCATTTTCCATACCGCTTATCCACAACAGGTTCGCAGGGAAGCCTTGAGCTTATCCCAAGGAACTCGGGGCACACCCTGGACAGGGTGCCAACCCATCACAGGGCCCAATCACACACCTATTCATGCCATTCAGCCTACAACACACGTCTTTGGACTGGGGGAGGAAACCAGAGTACCCGGAGGAAACCGCAGAAGCACAGGGAGAACATGCAAACTCATTTGATTAAGGTATAGTCATAATAATTATGTCAATGGGAGGTCCTCTCTATGATAGTAAGACAAATGTGTGTGTGTGTGTGTTTGTGTGTGTGTGTGTGTGTGTGTAGACATAAGCCAAACCACTGTATGATGTCACGAATGAAAGGGATCACTGGATTGGAGACTGATTCACACCCAGAACATTCTGTGACGGTGAAGCACAGGACGGACGTGGGTTCGTGCAGAAAGAAGTGTCTGTGTGTGTGACCGTGTGTGTTAAAATCCACTTCCCACACTCAGCTAAACGTCCCACACAGCCTCACACCGAGTCTTTGGGAAAGCGATAGCCTCGCAACCTCATTACAGCGCCGTATCATGCCGGTGTGTATTGAGAGCAAAGTATCGCTTATGAAACCTAAAGTAAATATTAAAGGAATGTGAGCGTCAGGTGGAGGGATTTTCATTCCAGCCCCGAGGAAACAAAAATGCTGCAGGCTGTGGGAAAAGTGTTTATAACTCAAAGACTCAAAGAGACCTGTCGCTTTCTGTTGTAGAGGCGATTCCATATTAACTGGTCCAATTCATTTGCCCCAAGATTCTTCTTTATAGATTACATAACATACAGGTGCGCTCATAAGTTTACATCCGCCGTGCAGAATCTGCAAAATGTTAATGGTTTAAAATAACATATTACAAAATAATAACAACATTTTTCACAGTGAGCCAGTTCAAAAGTTTACATAGGCTTGATTTTTAATACTGTGTGACGATTTTAATACCTGGATGATCAACGACATAGCTGTTTGTCCTGAGCAGTTAAACTGCCCACTGTTCTTCAGAAAATTCCTCCAGGTCCGGCACATTCCTTGCTTTTCCTGCATATTCTGCATATTTGAGCCTTTTCCAACTGAGGGACTCGTACACGACTATTACAAAAGGTGCACACGTTCACTGATGCACAAGAAGGCAACACGATACATTAAGAGTCAGGGGGGTGTAAACTTTTGTTTGCATCTCTGGGAATTTTATTTTTTTTTAATTGTACTGCCAGTAGCCTTGTAGCACAAACGTAATTCCGGAAAATTCCCTATGACCCTGTTTTTGGCTTTGATATATATATTATAATATGATATTTTTTTAGGATGTAGTTAATGTAGCATGTAGCTAATTTAGGTCGTAGCAGCTGACCAGTATGGTTCGGTCCACTCGAGTGTAATCAAGTTTGCTCGTGGTGGACCTTGAGTAGAAATTCTTCAAATGGTTTACGGAGGATGAAAATGACATTTTGCAGAAACGTTACGTTTGTTTAAGAAATGTAAGAAAGAATGAACGGATTGGTGCACAGGGAATACTGCTGAGTGAACTGTGTGTGGAAAAAACAGTTGAAAAATGAAAAATAATCATTTGCCACCAAGATCACCAGCATGAGCTTTTTATTTTATTAAGTTGCAAATGAATACAATCCCATCAATTCCAATTGTGAAGCTCAAAGTCGTTTATTTATCATGTCAAGGACATACACTACCGGTCAAAAGTTTAGGCACACTAACAACCCCCCCCCCCCCCCCCCCCCCCCCCCACACACACACACACACCCAATTTTAGAATAATAATAAAGTCATCAAAACTCTGGAGTAACACGAATGGAACTACGGGAATTATGTTGTGATAAAAAAAAAATCCAAAATAAAAAATTATATTTTTTTTAGCATCTTCAAAGTAGATGCCCTTTTCGCCTAGAATTTCCAGAAATGTAACCAGTATTTTTTATAAATAAAATGTCAGTTTTCTAGTGAAAGAAATGAACACGTCGGCACGATTATATCTTTGTCTGCGACACCGGTTTCACACGTTTAATCACACGCCTTCGGATCAAACGCTTTTTAACGATCGTGAGAAACATCTCAGTCGGGTGTCCACAAACTTTTGACCGGCAGTGCGCTGAAATGCTTGTGGCAAGGCTTGATGATATTTCATATTATGATAAACTGTAATGTCAGCTGATACAAACGGACAATTATCTCTGTGTGTAGAGAGAATATACGGTATGTGATATTATATAAGGCATCACTAGGTTTTTTTTTTAAAGGTAGGTATGATATTCAGAAATATTGTCTTATTCTGTGTTTAATTTTGAAATTTTGAAAGCATTTTTTATCATCTGAGTTAAACTAAGATAAAGCCACTTTAACGGTAGTGTATTAATCTGCGACGCCCTCAGTGCTTTACAGTAATAGTTTTAACCTCAGTGAAGAAGTGGTAGGAGTCTTTCCCTCCTTCTCTCCCGATGCCTGAGCTCTTCATTCCTCCGAACGGCAGGTTTAAATCTCGGATGAGCCAGCAGTTGGTCCACACTAATCCGGCCTGCAGCTGCCGAGCCACTCGGTGAACACGTCCCACGTCTCTGGACCACACCACAGCGGACAGGCCGTAGCGCACGTCGTTAGCCCGCGAGATCGCTTCGTCTTCTGTATCGAAGGGCGTCACGCAGGTGACGGGGCCGAATATCTCCTCCTGCATCACGGCAGAGGAGTCTGCAACGCCCGTGATCACCGTAGGCAGCATGAAGTATCCGGATGCGTTTCGAGGCGGGAGAGCGAGAGCGTCGACGCCCTCACCACAGTGCACCTGAGCACCCTCAGCCCTCGCCAGAGCCACATAACCCCGCACCTGAAACCAGGACACAACGGCCAGGGAAACCGAGTCGTTACGTAGCTTCATGTGAAACATGGTGGCGTTAGTTTTAATCCAAGCAGTACGTGTACTTGGACAATACAAACAAAATGCAAAATAGCTTTTCGCAATCATGGAAAAATCAGTACAGTGGCTTGAGTAATATTAACACCCTTTGAACTTTTACACATTTTTCCAGTGCAAAGAACTGCTTATGAAATCAAGTAAATATTAAAGGAATGTAGGAGTCCGATGGAGGAAGTAAAAAACTGCCTCGAGGAAACAAAAATGTGACAGGTTGAAGGGAAGCTAGGGACTTGAGACTTGTCTCCTTCTCTTAGAGGACTGACTCCCTGTTTAAAAAAAAAAAAAAAAAAACTACTTCTTTATGAGCTGTTAAATGAATATTTTAACCTTCACAAACCAATGGCAACATAAATGTAACAAAAAATACCACTGTTACATCTTATCATTGCCATTTAATATTTGTATTTCATGTCATCAGCACCTCAACTAGTTTCCTACCCAAAAATGGTTTCAAAGAAAAAAAAGGATATATATATATATATATATATATATATATATATATATATATATATATATATATATATATATATATATATATATATATATATCCATGCATCCATCCATCTTCTATAGCGCTTTATCCTTCTTCAGGGTCACGGGGAAACCTGGAGCCTATCCCAGGGAGCATGGGGCACAAGGCGGGGTACACCCTGGACAGGGTACCAATCCATCGCAGGGCACAATCACATACACACTCACACACCCATTCATACACTACGGACACTTTAGACACGCCAATCAGCCTACCATGCATGTCTTTGGACTGGGGGAGGAAACCGGAGTACCCGGAGGAAACCCCCGCAGCACGGGGAGAACATGCAAACTCCGCACACACAGGGCCACGGCGGGAATCGAACCCCGGACCCTGGAGGTGTGAGGCGAACGTGCTATATATACATATATAACTTTTATTATATTACAAGTGTATGAAAATACAAACGAACCTGTTTTGTTATTGTATCACACTATATTGCGTCCTCCAGTTGGAGTTGACATTTCAGTGATTTGATGCCTCTCCCCCACAGTTATATAGTCTGAGAGAGAGACTACAGAGTGGAGTTACAATCAGCAGCACGTCATAACAACAAGCTTCACGCTTTATTACTGCTTTTAATCTGTCTGTGAATAAAAAATAATCCCTCTCAGCAGGGTTAATGATATTTACTACATTAATTTCACATTTTACGTGAAAATATGAGAAAACTAAAAGGTCTAGCAAGCAATAAGACAGACCAATCACTCTCTCGCTCTTGTCACTCGCTCTCTGCTCCTATCAGGTCTCTCGCTCGCTCTCAAAAAGATCAAGTTCCAGGATATTGTCTAGAATCAGTATCCGGGAGACGTGGGATGCCTGTTTATGTCGTCATTTATTTTTTATCTTTCTTTTCATGTTACACATGACGCAGACTCGACTGTACTCGGACTCCAAAATGTCCGAGTCCACAAATCATCACTTACTGGACAAACACACGTTTGAAGGTAAGTTCGAAGACAATCGATTTTCTATCTGTCTTTGCGAGCTAACAAGCTGGATGCTAGCTAGCAGGGAAAGCTGCTATGATACTGTAGCTGTGCTAAGCTCTTGCTAACAAAACAAAAAACAAATACAGTATAACAGTAGGTCATATATAACATATGTGGGACAAAAGAAACTTTTAAAAATAAAGATACCGTATCATCGATTGATCTTTTAGGAATTAGTGCAGACAAAGTGTGTGATTTCGGAAGAATAGCTCGCTAGTTTTAGTGTTAGAGGCAACGATCATTCACCAGAATGCTAAGATTGTCTTTATCAACTGAAGTAATTACACTGATAATACTGATTTCGTTATACTAAATTCAGTGTAGTGTTGTCTCACAGCTCCAGGGTCCGCTGTAAGATCTTAAGCTCAGGTTACTGTCTGTATGGTTTCACATATTCTCTCTGTTTCCATGTGGGTGTGTTTCCATGTGTTCTCGGGTTTCCTCCTTAAAACTTGACAGTGAGTGGACTGGCTATGTTAAATCTCCTGTAAGTGTCAGTGAATGGTGTCCTGCGACGCACTGACATCCCATCGTCATACATAGTGTTCCTGGGAGAGACTACAGATCCACCGTGATAAAGCGGATACAGGATAAAGCGCTAACTGGAGACGAACGAATGAAAGATTGAATCATTTCAAGTCGCTTCTTTTATATATTTGCATCTGGAGGAATCCTGAATAAAGTTTGGTGTGTTTATTAACCATCCTTGAAGCCATCCAAAACCCAAATATCTCTTCAGTAACATTCAGCACTGTACATCTGAGAAAAAGTTTCAATCCAGTGTAAGAGTTTAATGATGACATTGTCTGACCTTCTTTAAGTGCTCCTTGCTCACAAGCGCTCCATTGTCGTTCGAAGGGTCAGAGGGCGTGCCGGTTTTCCACTGGCGAGCCGCCTCTACAAACTTTGCTAGGAATTGTGCATAAATGCTCCGCTCCACAAAGATCCTGCTGGTACAGAGACAAATCTCGCCCTGAGGAGGGAAAACAGGGTAGAGATGAGAGTTATATGGAGCATGAGCACCTCCATGTGGCGATACATAGTACAATAAAGTCATAAGTACTTCGTTACTGGGTCAATATCCATTCAAATGGATATAAATCTTTGGCAATAACATGTGAACATCATAGGGAATGTTGTTAAATAATCATGATTCGTTTAGGGCGCACGGTGGCTTAGTGGTTAGCACGTTCGCCTCACACCTCCAGGGTCGGGGGTTCGATCGATTCCCACCGTGGCCCTGTGTGTGCAGAGTTTGCGTGTTCTCCCCGTGCTGTGGGGGTTTCCTCCCACAGTCCAAAGACATGCATGGTGGGTTAATTAGCATGTCCATAGTGTATGAATGGGTGTGTGAATGTGTATGTGATTGTCCAGGGTCTACCCCGCCTTGTACCCAATGCTCCCTGGGATAGGCTCCAGGTTCCCCGTGACCCTGAAAGAAATAAAGCGGTATAGAAGATGGATTCATTTAGATCATTTCATAATACGTCATCTCTATACATTCTACCCGTTCATTAGTGTCGGAAATGATGACATTTCTTTACCTAATAATTATGTTTCGCGTTAATTTTTGACCATTTCCTGTAATTAAAGGCTTCGTATTTTAGTACAGAGGCTATGTACTAGGTATCTATGGGAACGGTTGTTCAGGGTCACAGCCTGTGTTGAGTGTGAGAAGTCGCTGGTGTCTGCATGGGTTACGTTCAGTCTGTTTAAATAAATTTTAAAAAAACAAGGTTTCCGTTAGTAACAACAATATTTCTGTCAGTCAGTCAGTCAGTCGAGCACGATTTATGGTATTTCAAAAACAGAGGAAAATGACCAGAACTTAAGATTTATAGATGAAATCGAGTTTGTAGTTTTACCGCGCCGTGTTTCGGGTACGTTACACTCGAAACAGCCGCAGCCTTATTCCCAAGCTTCGAATTTCCCACCCGACCCCGCATTCAGAACGTGCGGATCATTCAACACGGCGGATCTCAAGCGTTTTGACAGTCTGTGATGTTCGTGTCCGGTAAGTTCGTGTCCACTCACGAAGTTTCGTATATACAGTATAGTACTCGGTGTAAAGTCACTCAATTAATATATACAGTATTGCAACTATATTATCATGAAAACTAAAATAACGGATATGGTCTTATCTCAACGTCAGTGTGTTCTGAATCCTTCTTTATGATCGGATCGTTAATAGACTAAAGAGTTATCCTGTAATACTCAAGTTAGCAGATCTTAAGATCGGACTCCTAATTATTGAGTGATTATTTTCAAACTTCTGTTAATGTTATTTATTGACTTTTTTTTTTTTTTTTTTTTTTAAAGAAAAATTTTTTTACTGACAAATTCGTTGTCCTTGTTACATGCACAATGCAGTAAGTGTGATGCATATTTGAGTGGAGATGTTATCCTTTGACCCATATGTCTGATGGTAATGTCAGAGCAAAGGTGGGCGTGTTCTTCAAAAGATCCTTTTTCGGGACGTTCACCCTCACGTCACAGTTTGGCTGCATGGAGTGACCGTGCTCAGAACTCAACCGGTTGGACAGCGAAGTCTCTTTTTGTCTTTGCGCTCATGCGCCCAAGCTGGATTATTCTCATCGATATTCTATGTCTTTTTAAAATGATGTTCAGTTGGCGTTTTGTTGACTAACCTTAGCAAACCTCATTACCGTGATACATATTGCGTATTGTAAAAACATCGTCCTGTATCACGGGCTGAGATTTTTTTTTTGCTGCATCATCAGTCTGTAGCTAAAATTACAAATTGCTGAGTTCTCAGCAAAACCCGTGTCAAGTTTTCACAACAATTATACCCAGGATCAGAGAAGGGCCAAATTACATCTCAGTATAGACAAAGTAGACTCGCTTTATTTGAAATCTTATGGTATCTTATAATATATCTTATATTTTGACTCACTACTTATCTTTGAGTCAAAATGGATCTTTTGGTAAAAAATCATTAAAGGCGCGACATTTCTTTAAAAATATTGCGTGCTTGGCTAATGATAGTATTCCTACATGATTTATAAATAATTATTATATGATGAATAATATATTAGAGGTTATGTTGGGATCATTTTCACTAACTGAGACTAACCAGGTGAAATAAAAGTCTTATAAATGCCTTGTGTAAATTTAAAACAAAAAAAAAAAGTCAGGTTAGGGATTCATCTGTCTCTTGTTTATGCCCCCATCTACCTCAGGATGATTCTCAAGCATAGAACTTTTGGAATATTTTTAAACTTTATTTCAATTAATATTTATAAATCATTATTTTTATTAGGATTCTCCCTGATTTCTTTCCCCGCAATCTGGCCAATTCTCATTCTGCCTTCTTCCACATACTTGGGCACACTGACGCCCGCAATCATCTAGTGCTGCTTTGATTGACAAGGGAGAAAGAGTATGTCAATCCCTCCCACCCAGAAAGCATAGCCAGTTTTGCTCCCTTGGCTCCACCTATCATCGGGAATCGAACTCAGAATTCAGTTTGATTCACGATACTGGCTTCCCGATTATATTCTATTTGATTCTTGGAATATTTTGGACAGAATTTTAATGTAGAAAAATTATGACTGAAAAGGCTTCTTTTTTTCTTTTTTTTTTAATTTAAGAATTATAAACAGTGCAAATCGTGTCCATTTCTGTCTGTATAAAACTTGATGAACAAAATATACTACAGGTTTACCATATCTTAAAAATAAATACATAACTGGAAAATAATAATAAATAACTCCCAAAAAATTTGATTCATTTAACAAAGTTTCTGACCCATGGAAAAAGAGCTTCATAGCAGCACCTGAGGCGTCATTTTAACTCGAAACAGAGCTCCAAAGTCGGCTAAAATGCCGCATCGTCTTTCTGTAGATTGGCTGGTGTTGTTTAAAAGCCACTGAAGAGCTCTTTTAAACTGTTATAACATGGTTGAATAAGTGTTGTGCAGACTGGGGACCTCTGGTGTTGAAACAGTGCAATTGCATTAAATAATAGACCGCTCAAATGCACAAAAGTGAATTGTGAATCACAATCATCATTAGTACATGATTGGTAGTCTGGAGTAAAAGAGTGAGCTGATTGGCTAGGTGTAAGAGTAAGAGGGAGTAAGAGAGCTCACCTGATTGGAGAAGCTGGAGCGCACGGTGGTACTGATGCACTGTTCGAGGTCAGCATCGGCGAACACGACAGCTGGGTTTTTTCCCCCGAGCTCCAGAGAGAGTTTCTTGCAGTAGGGGGCGCTGCGCTCGGTTATGACTCGAGCTGTAGCCGTGCTGCCCGTAAACGAAATTAAGGGCACATCCGGGTGAGACACAAGGGCATCGCCTGCACGCGGACCTGTGCCGAACACTATATTCACAACTCCTGGTGGGAAACCTACACACACACACACACACACACACACTTACTGTTACCACTCAAAAGTGGATTATTTTCCTATAACAACACACAACAGGGTTTTATTCCTTATATACCACAACATTTTGCCGACAATAAATTTTTTTGTATCACACTTTTATCACCTTATAGTTGTTAATGTTTTGGAACATTAATTTGGTATAAGTTCCTGTTATCACTTGTGTTATAGCAGCTATAAAGAGTTGTTCTTTTTTCTCTCTCTTGAAGTCAATAAGGTAAAACAAATCCAGCTGGTCATTTTATAGAGAAAGTGCGAAGTGTAAACTGCTTTTGTCCCATTTCCCATGAAAACATAAAGTTATGGCTTCACATAGAAAGTGCTGACACTGGAGACTCCTTACAAAAATTCACCATACAAGTACTCACACAGGTGAGTTACTATAGAAACGCTACCATATTAGAACAAGCGCATTAATATAAACCTGTGATTTGATTTGCAGCGGGAACTACTGTCTGATCCTGATCTGCTGCTCTGGAAAATGAACCAACACCTTCTGACCAATTACAATCGAGGATTGAACAGCGCTGTGGAATAAAAACAAAACTCCTATTCGTCAACAAACCATTTAAACCATTACGCTACGTCTCCAGAGTGGGGAAAGCTATCTAAAGTTTCAACTCCTGACTGGGCCACAGACACTGTGAGATGTAAAACTAGCTCACTGTGAGTGATTAGCGCCCCCTAGTGACCCACACTGTGTTTGATGGTTGTTCAAATGAATACACTTTTCCTGCATATTTACAGTGTATGTTGTCAGTGCAAGAACTTTATTAGAGTGATTTTATTTACTGAGCAACATACTGTATATCAATTAGACTTTAACTGCACACACACACACACACACACACACACACACACACACACTCCTCACCAGCCTCTTCCAACAGCTTGCACATCATCCAGGCAGTGACTGAGGTCATCTCACTGGGTTTGGCCACCACTGTGTTCCCTGTAGCCACAGCAGGAGCGATCTTCCAGGTAAGAAGATACAGAGGCAGGTTCCAAGGACTGATCAGACCAGCTGTGAGGAAAACAAGTGTCTAATATCATCTCCCTCTATCTCTCCTTCTCATTCACACACACACACACACATATATACACTTACCCACTCCTACAGGGTTTCGCACAGTGTAATTGATGCAGCCCATGTGGTCCATCTGACTGCAGTCGGTCGTGTGGTGCTGGACGGACGAAGCAAAAAATCGGAAGTTGTACGCTGCACGTGGGATGTCGACATTTCGGGCGAAGCTTATCGTCTTGCCTGAGTCAGAAAAGATGTGGTGAGAGACGGAGGAATGGTGGAAGGGGAAAAAAAAACCCAAATACAAATCTGTATGAAACAATTATGCTGAATAATTGAGCTCCCATTATTGGAGCCATGTTTTTATATATTTATTTTTGCCTTGGTTATGCCTTCAGCAGATGACAGCAACACAAAAGTCTCATTTTTAACATGTGTGCACTTCAGTGTATCAGTATGTAGTCTGTAGACACACTGATTGTCGTACCATGTCATTCCCTATAACTCCTCCACCTGTACATGTGAGACAGGCTTGCACTATGCGAGTATAAAATAATATAAGCTAATGGACATGTATACTAGGTCTATATATATATATATATATATATATATATATGTGTGTATGTGTGTGTGTTGTATTGCCTTGGTCTTTAGATTCCGCCTGGGCGAAATCCTCCAGGCGAGCTTCTATCAGATCAGCAAGTTTATTCAGAACCCGAGCTCGTTCTGCTGGACTTGCAGCTGACCAGCCAGGAAACGCTTCTTTAGCAGCCTTCACTGCTGCCTCCACCTTTGATTACACACACACACACACACACACACACACACACACACAGTTTTTTTGTTTGTTTATGACAAACACAAAAGCTTTAGTTTTATGACCTTTTTTTTTTCTCTCTCTCTCTTTTCAAATAGCAAAGAGGCAGGGAATATTTGCATGGATCAGCAGTTATTATACGGCAGGCAAGTCTTCTAACCCTAAATCTCCTGTGTGCAAATATGAAAAGTTATATAGTTAAAAGTCGAAGCATGATACACACTTACAAATGAAGAGTGTGTAGAGTATATGCTATAATATGGAATTTTGTCCTGTCTAAACATACTGTAGAATTTCACCCTCATAGTTTGCATGAGAAATTAAGACATGGATGGATTAACGGCACACGTCATTACGTCCCCACGCCACGCCACGCCACGCCGTCTGACGTCCCTCCAGAATTTCACTCATCGACATGCAGTTGGTCTTCGTTATGGGACCGTATACAGTTTTGGGTGTTTTTATTTTTAATTTTACGAACGCTTCAAGTGCGGTTAATTATTCGTCATGCTGTACGTGCTAATAGACGACTGCTTGAAGCCGTGGGCTGCGTCCCAAACCGCGTACTTACCGTCTATATAGTAGCTGATATACATGTATCTCGCCTACTATATAGTAGGTAAGCGCGCGGTTTGGGACGCAGCCGTGCTCTCTTGTTTGCCGTCAGACGGTCGAGCGCTGCCGTGTGTGTACGTCTTCTGTCACACAATGCGGTGAAAACTCTCACACGACGTTAATAGTGTGATGAAGGTGTGTACGTGTCTGTAACGCACGTCGATAATGCGACTAAAACAGGAATACTCCACACGTCTTAATTCCATTTGTGTTTACTTCGAGTGTGACTTTAATCGGATTAAGGGCATCAGTAATCACCGTTTACATGCCAGTTTCTTAATCAGAGTATCGTCTTAATCAGAGTATCGTCCCTGCGCACCCTGTAGTGTACGTGTACGCACAAACAGCATATTATATATATATATATTTTTTTTTTTTTTTACAAAATGTTCACAATTGCAATAATCACCAAAATAAGTTCTACTCCATCTAATATGTACATACACAGAGTTTGTAGAGTACATGACATTGTAGGGAACTGTGTCATATCCACATATACTGTGAAGTTTAATCCACAAAATACATATTCACTGAAATAAAGACATAAATAATAATAATATTAATATAATATAATATAATATAAATACATGCATCTGGTCTATTTTCGAATGGTATAATGAATATTTATTATATAGGTCTAATTATGCACATAAATACATTCATATAGCTACGTCTGAGTAATATTGTTATAAATATATATACGATTTTATACTATTTTAGCCGCGTTCCGCTGACTCGCAGCGTGTTTTTCTCGTTTGGTTGAGGTTGAACTCTGAGCACAGACCCCGGCTACTTTTTAATCATTATCTCCGGGAAGACAAGGGCAAAGTGCACCCGACTGAAACGCCTACTCATGCGTCCAGAGCAGAGTCTCTTTCTTCCACACAGGTGCTAATAGGTGTTAAGTAGCTCAAGGTAGATGAGCTTTCACTTATACGGGGTCATCTACGCTCACAGCCGCTCCTAAGAGAGGTCAGAGGAGAGCAGAAGGGGAAAAAATGACCATCTCAGAACGGCTACAACAGCAGCCATGAACAAGAATCTAGGGCTACAGGCTTCACACAAACTGTCATGGTGGAGATTTTTAAAAGACCTCGAGATGCTTTTGTAATCTTCAACTGGTCAGATCCGGTGCCCATAGTAGTAGCCTCACATTCCTGTTCTTGGCTGCTGCTTTTCTGCTCACCACAGTCGTAAAGAGGGGTTATTCACATTATCATAGCATTTCCTGTCCGTTTGTCTGGACTAGTCTAGTCCGGACACTCTCTTCTGAACTCTTTCTTCGACAAGGCGTTTTCCACCCACGGAACGATCGCTCGACGGATGATTTTTATTTTTTTGCTTTTCGCATCACAAACGCTGTCACATGTTGAAAATCCCAGATCAGCAGTTTATAAAATACTCAAACGAGCCCATTTGACACCAATGAGTTACCCCCCCCCCCCCCCCCCCCCCCCCCCATTCTATTGTATGATATGAAGATGAACCTAAGCTCAGATGGACCTGCACGTACCTGCATGATTGTACAGTATGCACTGTTCTGCCACATGATTGGCCGATTGTATAATTAATTACAGGTGTTCCTAAAAGAAAAAAAAAAGTCTATATTTGTAGATTCTGTACATATCTGTCTGGGTGGCCGTCTATCCTCATGAATCAGTATCTGTAGCACACTTCAGTACTTCGTGTGCTGGCGATAAAAACGTGCAGTGCACGTGCAAGCAGCAGTCCTGTTTAAATGACTATTCGACAGGTCATATATTCCTCTCCTGTCAGCATGACAACTTTGTCAGGAGTGAAATACACGATCTGTGAAGTAATAACTGCGGCACTGGGGCATGCAACTGTGTAAATGCATGTTTATTTAATCAGCAACTAAACGCACAGGCTCAGTTTGGTCAGCCATCAGTCCTGATATATCACTGCACGAGTTTATCATCAGAGATGAATCCAGCACTGGTCTAAACCGATGTTAGACTGCCTGATTAAGACTGCTATTGTTTTATTTCTCACGCGCATTTGAAATGTTTTCAGTACAAGTCGTGGAGTTCAGGTGTGCACCCAGTGCACGCTCCTCACCTCAGCCACGCCGCTGTCCGGTACTGTGCAGTACAGCTCTCCGGTGGACGGGTCGTATGAGTCTACGTGCCGGGAGCAGGGCACGAACTTCCCGCCGATGTAGTTCTCCAGCACGAGGGTCACGGACATGTCGGCTTTTCTCAGAAACTTTCTGCAGCACGCGGTGAGAAACCCGAGCAGTAAGAAAATAATACGCGCGCTGGGATGATTGTTGCCAGATCGTGCTGTTTTCTCCTTATTTGGCGATTCTATTTATTTGGACTTTGGACCAAGTCATAAAACACTTCAGGGTGCACTGTTAGAGGAAAACAAATCAGCGTTACCCAGCACATCCAACAGCTTCTTTAATGTATTAATGAATAATGCATCATACTTTTTTTTTTCTTTTTTTTTAAACTGTTGTGGAATGTTCACAAAACAAGTTGGGTTTATCATCAGTCACTTCAGCTGTAAACAGTTTTGCACTGAATACAGTCCATCATTTTTCTCTCTTGAAGTTGATAAACAAAAAGAGAAAAAAAAAGAAAAGCAGGTTTATGTTACTTAGACATTCACACGGTGGGAACATTCGGTGGCTCAAACGGTTAAAGCTCAGAAGGTAGCGAGGGGTCAAGTCCCAGCTCTGCCAACCTGCCACTCTTGGGCCCTTGAGCAAGGCCCTTAACCCTGTCTGTTCCAGGGCTGCTGTATCATCTCACTACCAGCTTCCTAACACGCTGGGATATGTCAAAAATGTATGTAAACTCTGCTGTAATGTATATGTGACAAATGGAACGAATGGTCTGCACTTATTTAACCTTAGATGTGTAAAACTCTTTGGAACTGCTAACAAAGAGTTAGACACATGTCTATGTAGGTGTACATGATAAAACGACCAATGACCCATAAGCATATAAACTGGCAGCTCGCTTAAAATGAAAACGTAATGAGAGTTATCAAAACATACACCGATTGAATTCCTTCCAGTGAAGACGGGGAAATTATCCACCCTTACCCAAACCAACCAAAAGTTCTTATCGGTTTTGAATAATTGTTCGATCCTATAACTAGGAAACAATCTGGCAACCAGGGACCTACAGTTAGTCTTCGCATTGGTTGTCATGAGCGTGATTTCATAATCAGTGGTTTTATAATTAACCAAAAGTTTCAACACACTTCGGCGCACAGAAAATGGCAAGTGTTTTCAGTCCAGTGTGTAGTTTTAAACTCCACCCAAATGCCCAAGACAAGCTTTAACAGTCATCGAGGTCAAGGACCACAGCTCTTAAAGTGTTTCTAAGTATTCCAGTATGGGGAAGCCTTCAGGACAGAGGACTGTGATTTATCAATAAAATGGCAAAGGAACAACTGTTTACAGCTCCTATAACCCTACTATAATGTAAGCAACAACTATAAACAAATCAGAAGTTTGATGCAATATTATTTACTTCACATAAAACTGTCATTGTTGTCGAATTCCTGTGATATAAGAGGAATAAAACACTTCGGGACGTGCTGTTATTATAAAATCATCAACTTCTGCTTCACCTTTTGGCCCGTCCTGTCTTATTTCTTACTATAAATGGGTCTTACTTATGTTTCTGAAATGCCTCGAGCAAAGTTTCCTAATAATAATAATGCTCAAGTTTAAACAAGGAGAATTCCACGCCAATGGAAACGACACGACAAATCTATTCCTTCTGGTCACTAATTTTCTATGCCTCGAATACCCATAACATGTACACCGATCAGCCATAACATTAAAACCACCTGTATAATATTGTGTCGGTCCTCCTTGTGCCGTCAAAACAGCTCTGACCCGTCGAGGCATGGACTCTACAAGACCTCTGAAGGTGTGCTGTGGGATCTGGCACCAAGACGTTAGTAGCAGATCCTTTAAGTTGCGAGGTGGGGCCTCTATGGATCGGACTTGGGGAATTTGGAGTACGAGTCAACACCTTGAACTCTGTCATGTTCGTCAAACCGTTCCTGAACAATTTTTGCAGTGAAAGGACACTGCTATTAGGGAATACCGTTGCTATGAAGGGATGTACTTGGTCTGTAACAATGTTTAGGTAGGTGGTACGTGTCAAAGTAACATCCACATGAATGCCAGGACCCGAGGTTTCCCACTTTAGACAGGTACTAATCAGTGCATACTGGGAACACCCCATAAAGCCTGCTGTTTTGGAGATGCTCTGACCCAGACGTCTAGCAATCAAAAGACGCTCAGATCCTTACGCTCTCCCATTTTTCCTGCTTCCAACACATCAACTTCAAGACGTGACTGTTCACTCGCTACCTAACATACCCCCACCCCTTGACAGGTGCGACTGTAACGAGATAATCAATGTTATTCACGTCACGTTTCAGTAGTTTTAATGTTACGGCTCATCGGTGTACTTCAAATAGGAAGGACGCTATTAAAGAAAAGATATTTCAGATATTTGACCTTGATGCTGTTTGGATCTTTTCCAAAATCTCATCAGTTCATTTGCTGGTTACGATAAATGACGATAAATCCGTACAAGAACTCGCTCTGGAGATACTGCACGAACATGAATCTGGGATGGTCACAGAGACGAACATACGGACCAGCTGAAAACGTAATGCTTCTACAACCAAGTGGAATTTAAAAAAAAGAAAGGGGATGAAGAGAAAGCGCATCCCGTGTCCTCTGCTTGTACTGCTCTGTACGTGTGCGGTGCAAATTCAACAAGGACGTACACTGGGTATATATTTTAAATGTGATTTAATGAGCTGCCTCAACCTAGTCTTAAATGTATCCACATAACAGCTTGGAAACCCAAACAATGGGAAATTTATCAAATATTCAGAATCGCCCTTACACCTTACTACCACAGTCTTACCCTATATGCTGCTTTGCTTTGTTAATCACCCGAGTATTTCTCTCCAACAATCACATTCCCCTGATTTCTCAAACTTCCTGGGTAAAAAAAGATCAACTTTTTGGTGAAAGGTGTTTGAAGTAGAACAGTTAGGTCAACGCCATGTCTATATGGGCGAGCCCACACCTACTCACCAAAAAAATAATAATAATAAATCATGAGATGTGCGGTCATTTTCATGATTTTATTTTCTTACTGAAGCAGCAGTCAGATGTTTGAACAAGTTTAGCTTCAATAAACCCATTTTAAATACGTCTCACTGCTGCCAGAGCTTCTCAGCAGCTCACAGTTTCTTCAGGTGCTTGTACCACGAGAACCCTAACCTGCTTTGAACTCTCGCGGTCTCTGCTGGATCAGATCTTTAGTGTTGCTTTAGGTTCGGGGCACAGTTGTAGATTGTAATTTGTTTGCCCCCCCCCCCCCCCCCCCCTCCCCTCCTGAATTTCCATTCAGCCATAGGATCATCAGCATCAATGGATACAAGAGAAGGGAGTTTAGAAATATCAATGCATATTACCATATTTGGTACTGTGGTGCCAAAGCCCTTGATGAATAATTCATAAATAACCTCAAAAAAAAAAAAAAAAAAGGAAAGAAAATGAATCTTAAAAACATCCTCACCCCATCCGGGGTGAATTGCACTTTTTTTTGTTGTTGTTGTTATAATCAGATTTACATAAAATAATAAAACAATCAGAAGAAAAGTTTTTGGGTTTGTTCATCAGGGACGTCGTCGGTGTAAACAAACTGTGCTGGTGTGGTGTTAAACAGCCACTAATGAAACAATGGAGGGAATCTAAGGCATGCAGACACCGAGCCTTCGTGTTCGAGACGAGAGCGGATGTGAATGAGCTTGCGATGAGGATGGATGAGGGAGATTGTGTGTGACGTCCAGTTTAAGGGTGGAATTGCACTTCTGTTCAGTGGCTCCTCAGTCCCGTCAGCGTGTTCTGAAGGATCTGGGTGCAGCTGCAGTTTAATCTTTGATCTACACAATGGAAGAGAAATGCTTATTAAGACTAACGAATACAACAGTGGTGGCTGTGTTTGTGTTAGAGCTAGGTCATAGGACATCGTAAAACAAAAAAAAAACAAAACAAAAAAGCATCGTCAGCAATTAATGTAATTGACATTGGAGCATGATTAACAAGACTGATCTTTAAACAAGCTTTATAGGTGATTTTCACACTGGGCACGCTCGCTGCGGTCCGAATCCAAGTGCCATCGTTCCCGGCGCTCCCTGCAGCCTTGGTCTGGTTTCAGGAACACTTGATTCTATCGACTAAACGTTTTTTGTAGTTGTTCTATAACAAAATGATTTTGGTGCTGATATGTGGAGCAGTGGACCTCTTCTGTGTCATGGTACACGTGCGTCGTGGAAAATTATGATTTCGTCATCGGCTAAAACATACAAACAGGTTACTTTAGTTCCTGAACGAGTGCCGACCCGAGTACGAGTTGCTTTTACATTCACGGGAATCGTGGGTCGGTTCCAGTGCAACCAAACTCCTACAGGTATTCTCGGGTTCGGTACCCGACTAAACGGCTAGTGTGAAAGCCCCCATAGTGCGGCCCCGACATCTTGGTGCCCCATGTGAGTAATAGCATATATATATATATATATAAAAAATAGTTCATTTTCCCCCTCAGATGTACATACTGTAAAAATTATATTTACTGTCCATATGGAAGAGTTTTATTGTGATGATGTCATAACCTGCTGCCATGTTCACTTTACAGTACATTTAGTCATAACCTACATTATATAGGATGCTTAGTTTGGAACCTTCATGTGTGTGAGTGTGTGTGTGTGTGTGTGTGTGTGTGTGTGAGTGAAAGATACCTCTGTGACGACCCCAGCAGCGATGGTGGAACCCACATAACGCAGCATGAAGCGCCCGAGTTCTTTGTAGTCCTTATAGAGCTCCAGAGCCACAGGTCTCTGAGTCTGAATCTCCACCACAGCGTTCTGACCTTTACTCAAACATCTACACACACACACACACACACACACACACGCACACGGCACTAAAGGTGATCGTCCCTTAGACTTTGTCAACATAACACATTTATAAAAGCATGAATCTATTCTAAACTTATTTCCTTCATTTTGTTTAAACTACATCATTCACTGTGAAAAATATTCACATGCCTACATTAATACACCCACACCGGGGAAAGAAGGGGGAGGGGGGTGAAAAAAAACAAACCAAAAAAAAACCCCTAGTGGAAACAGGATCTTTTGTATCTCTGCACAAAACATCAATGTCAGACTTTTACATCACTTTCCTTAAGACATGCATTAGCATAAAAATGTAGAAATACACCACGTTAGTCCTAGTGTTTTTTTCAAGGTAGGGAAAATGTGTTCTGCAAGCAACAACTGATACTGAAAAAACTCAATGTAGGCTACAGAAAGAAACCACATGCATCGAGATCATAAATCCAGGGTCCCATGAAATACTTCGCATCGGCGGAAATCATGCATAAATTCATCAATAACGCCAAACACATGGATTAGTAACAACTAATTATTCCGAATTTTTTTTTTTAAATCGCATTAAAAAGTCATTACCAGGCCCTGATTAAGCTTCTTAACAGCCGCATTCTGGCATCACAAGCTCGAACAAAACAACGAGGTGTCTAGAGATCCCTAAATTCTAACGTACTCACTTCGGTTTCTTTTTCAGAACCTCGCCGCTGGTTTTGTGTAACACACTGACGAGCTTTCTGATGGTGGCAGGCTCACTCACCGTCTGGTAGTGCAACAGAACCTGACGATCAGAAACACACACACAGAGTTTAAAACTCTGCACTGCGCACACAGACAGCTGAAACGTAAACAATACAAGCCATTTCAAAGCAGTGTATTTGCTCCGATGCTCGTCGGTGAGGTCGTGTGAACTCACGGGGAAGCCTTGTGTGACTGGCAGTTCGATGTTAAACAGCAGGATTCTGGCTCGGAAACGAGTGCAGGCCCTGATGGGCTCCTTGGGGTCACAGAACACACAGCCGATACTAACGAAAGAGAACGAGGATAACGATGTGAACAGGCAGGGAATGACAGAGTTAGTATGTTTACACGTACAAAACGTGCCAAGTTTTAAAGGATGCTCCACTTCGCCTACTGGAAAGCGCTCTCGGGCCGAGTTCTGGAGCGTTCGGGTTGGGAGAGGTGTCTTGTTGGCAGTTTATTGTTTTGGTATTTATATATTTGGTATTTCAAATTGCTATGACTACTGGGATTTCACTCTCTCTCATCCTTTTATTGTATATAATTGTGAAGTTTTATGTTTTTGTTGAAATAACACAAAATGTGCAATTGCCAAAAGATATCATTGTGTTAAATCCCAAAATAAAAATAAAAAAAATCATTTAAAACAAAATGTGCTGATTCGCTCTTTAAACAGATGCACGCAGTGTTCATTTTGTTGATTTTTTTTTGGGGGGGGGGGGGGGGGGGGGGGTGTACAACTCCCCAGCCCAATCACAAAAACTAAATAATTCACTGCTCACAATGTACACACGCTACCAGTCAAAAGTTTAGACACACTCATTAATTTATTTACCCCCCACATTCTAGAATAATAAAGTCATAAAAACTCCGGAGGAACACAAATGAAACTAGGGGAAGTACATTATAATAATAAAAAAAAAATCCAAAATAAATCAAAATAATTTAATATTTTAGCATCTTCAAAGTCGACGCCTTTTTCGCCTAGAATTTCCAGAAATGTATTCTCGCCGTTTTCTCCCCCGATTTCTTGAGGAATTTCCCTGAAATGCTTTTTTATTTATTTTTTTTTATTAAACAGTATTAAAGGAGTTCACACCGACGCCGGACTCTTTATCGCCTGCTTTTCAGAATATTTCACTCTGAGTCGTCCGTTTAAAAAAATATATATATATTTTTTTGTAAATTAAATGTTAGTTTTCTAATGAAAGAAGCGAACACGTCGGCACGATGATATTTTTGTCCACGGCACCGATTTCACACGTTTAATCACACACCTTCCGATCAAAAAGCTTTCTAACGATCATGAGAAACATTTCGGTCGGGTGTCCACAAACTTTTGACCGAAGAAGACTGAAAATAAAAATTCTAAATCATCTGTTAAAAATGAACTGGGTGCACACAAGTAATATGATAATTAGAGATGGCACCACAGTATCGGTCTAAGGCCGGTACCAGCGAAAATAAATAAATAAATACATTTTACAACAACAAACAAAAAAATGGTGGATCGGATATTGTAGAAAACATCCGATCTTGAAACAACGGTCAAAAAATTTTAATTGGACTTGGAAAAGAAATGCGTTTTTGGAACTGGAGATGTTTCCATGGAATGAGATTTCAGTTTTTTTCTTTTGTTACGATCGATTAGATTTTTTCGTGAAAGAGTTTATAGGTTAACGATATAGGACAGGTGTGAGTACCGGCTGATACCGATAAGGTTTCGGTATTTGTACCGGAACAGAAAAATCGGTCTCTGATAAAGTGTGGAACTCCGGGTATACACGAGGTTCTCGGTGGTCAGATTTATTTTTAAATACATGGCATGTTCAACTGAACAGTCACTTTCGAGTAACCCACTAAAGAAGAAGGGTGTAGTGAAATTAGGAAGTAAAATTTAATCATCCTGCCATGATTTCCGTTCTCATGGAGTTGCTTTACTGGCATTTTCTACAATAGTTGCAAAATTCTTTGAGCTGTGAAGTCTGTGGCGTGTACTGGTTCTGTCCGGTTCTTTACGACCCGATTATATCTACACACGAGCGGATGGTCAAAAATGTCCGGCATCAGTTCAACAGTATACATGCGTTGTATTTCACGACAGATCTATGACTAGGCTCACGATCTCTGAAGGTGATTTACAACTTATTTCTTTTAAGGCGGGTCTCTGAGACAGAACACTCCAAGGTCAGAGGTGAACAGAGTCTTAGATTCAGACCTGCTTCCCCCAAAGAAATGTACTCACTTGATCTTTATGATGTCCATCCCTGTGACGGTCAGACTGACGTGGTCCCCGGCAGCTGCCCAGTCTAACGGCTCATCGTGAAGAGTGATACCTGAACAGAGAGACGCACAGGAAGCATGACAAATCAATGAGCTACCACAAGAGGGCAGTATTACATTTCTTTAACAGAAGCCTTGAGCTCAACAACGGCCAACTTCTTTTTTTTATTTTTTTTTCCTGCTCTAAATAGTCAATGTGAACATTTTGAATTCACACACACACACACACACACACACACACACACACACACACACACACACACACACACACACACAGCACCTAGAGTGTTGCGTTACCTTTCACAGTGCAGGTCTCGTTGGGAGGCATGGCCAGCATCCGGTCTCCTGTCTGAACGAAGCCAGCTTCGATTTTCCCCGTCACACAGAAGCCAGAACCCTGATCTGAAAAGCGTACATCAGACAGTCTAAGAATGTGATCCCACGGGAAGGTTAGGGGTTAGGTGCCACCATTAAAGGAGGTGTTCAAGAAAACTTGGGTTAAGATTTGAATTGGAGCTGCATAGCTAATGCTACTAACACACAACAAAAGTCGCTGCAGCACAAAAAGAAAAAGTCGGTGGAAAGTTCTAGAAATCTCTGCACTCGTTGGTGCACTCTTCAACCAGACCCCAGTCTCTTAGGACCTTCAGCCTGATCTGACACGTTCATCATTTTTAAATGTTCAGACATCATTTACAAAAACATTAGTGCCAGGCCAGGCCTACCTCTACCTCAGAAACCCTGGGAATGGAAAAAAAAAAAAAAAAAAAGAACTGAAAGGTGAGAACAGGGTGATGGGTGTGAATGACTAATACGACGTACTGCAACACTATATGTGAAATGTGGAGAGTAATGCTTTTTAAATGAATCTACACCGTGTGCAAAAACGCAACGCAACGCAAAAGTACCCACTGCAAGAAAACGTGTGAGCTGCGATAAATGACCTCAAGCACGCTTTCACACCTTTCAAACCAATCAGGATCAGAGTGGAACTCACATACCGCTTCATTCGTTACTCGCTCCGTTTCATAGGTCAGAAATAAAACGATTAGATAATTATATGAAAGATTAAGCGCATCATGTCGAGGACTGAGCAATATCATCACGATATAATATCGACATCGTAATAAATTGAGATACTGCAGGTATTACTATATATATTTTTTTTTTATTCATGTATTATTTATTTAAATAAATGCCATAAGCAGATGATCAGATGTTATCTTTAAAATGGTAAAATTGTTCAAACCGACCGATTTTTCCATTTCATTTTCATTCATTCCTTTTCCAACGTCGAATCGTTTATTTTTCTAGACATTAAATAGAACGTATGATCAACTCCCCATGTTCCACACAGCAGTTCTTTAGCAAAAACTAAACAAGTGTGATGCATCTTACATCTTCGACTATCTTGATACGCTATTTTTTTGCCATACGTCGCTTTTACATTGTTTAATTCCTGCAGCGCCATGGCTCTGCTCAGCACAATTTAGCAGCTCACATCTACACAGATAAATAAATACATAAAGACACGGCATGTTCGTTTCACTTTCTGCACGCTGGCTGACTCGCTTTGAATCAGAGTTGAATCACTTTCTCACAATCGAACTGCGACGCGGTTTAGACTCTCGGACCGGGCGCTCGGTTCTGCGTCAGAGCGCGATCGCCGTTTCCTCGCCTGTCTAAACACGGCACAGACGAGGAAACGCGCCGGGGTTCGGTTCGAACAGACGAAACCCTGCATGTGTGAAAGCAGCCTTACGGTCACTGTTAAGCAGGTTAAGAAGTGTGTGGTTGGTTTTGCGAGGGTGGATTGATGTCACTGACCTTTAAAGACGTCTGACACGCAGAGTCTGAAGGGCTTCTCCACTGATCTCTGAGGCGCTTTAAATGAATCTGCAGGGGAAAGAAAGGGGGACACCAAGACCCATGAGATCATCTTAAAGGATTAAAACTTCAGTACTTTCTTCATGTTAACAAACAATTATAAAGGTGCAGGTTGTAATGTTTAGACATGCTTTTAGACCAGGAATCATACCGTCATCTCGGAAAACTACAGACTTTCCTAAGCTTCCTTCATCTGTCCAGAAAATATATATATATTTTTTTTTTTTTACACCACTGTGTTGGTTAAACCGGCTCATTTATCAGACAAGGCCTCATTTTGGCAAATTATACACCATACAGCCAAATGTTTGTGGACACCTGATATTTGGTTCTTCTGACCTCAACACTTTTGGGATGAACTGGAGCGTGACTGCACCCCAGGCCTGATCTCACTCTTGTGTCTGAATGATCACAAATCCCCACAGCCACGCACCAAATTCTAGTGGAAAGCCTTCCCGGAAGACTGGGGCTTATTAGAACAGCAAAGCGAGACTAAATCTGGAACGAGATGTTCAACAAGGACATATGGGTGTGATGATCAGCTGTCCACAAACTTTTGCCGATATAGTATACATTTACATTTTTGTAAAGTAGAGATGTCAAAGAATATTACTCACTCACACACACAAATTTCTGGACAAAATCCAATTTTTCGCCACTTTCTGTCGTTTGGTGTTTGGCCAGAATTGATCAGGTTTAAACCGGTTTTCCCAGACTGCCACACATCTACAATACGACCACGCAATGGATCTTATTAGTTCTCTTTACACTTTTTCTGGCTTATTCTACAGAGCAGGTGTGGCCAGTTAGATGGAAATGGCAGTGTCTCCTTTAAATCGCTAAATGCCTCACAGCCAGCGCAGGACACAAAAATCTACAAACTGCTTCTTTAATACATGTCTGTAATCTCCTTCTTATCCACGTGTAGACCCCCCCCGCCCCCGCCCCTTCAAATGCAAAAATCTTTTAACGTTTATAAAGTCCAAACCAACAGAATTAAAATAAACCCGTAAAAATCAGAGCGAGCCAAAGCAGTGCATGTGTGAAAACCTCTCCGCGTTCTCATTTGTGCGACGCTGCCGCACACACGTTCACACCTTTGTGCAAAAACCGTGCACGGCTCTGCAGCGACCACAGGGGATGAAAACGAAAACAACAACAACAACAACGCTGACCGTTTACGCAGTCACTTTGATGGTCAGGATTACATTTACAGTACAGATGTAGCCTTTATACGCAACTGGACTATAAGCCGTCTACCGCAGTCCTGCATGCTCCGAATGCTCGTGAATGAAAATGATTTGTATTTCTGATCATTTGCATAGCGCAAAGAAAACAGACTGGTTTTATTGTTTTTCCCTGCACTTGTCGTGTGACTCGTTTCTGCATCATGACATTCCCAACATCCAATGTTAATGATACTACTACTACTACTAATAATAATAATGATAATAATAATAATAATAATAATAATAATAATAATAATAATAATAATAATAATAATACCCTATATTTGGATTTCTCTAAAAGACAGAGTAGACAATCTCAGGACCATTAAATTAATTATCAAAATGACATACAAGGGAAAAAAAAAAAAAAAGTATTCCAAGTGAAAATAACTTGAAATATGGGCAAATTGATCTATATATTTATATTTATTATTATGAGATTAATATAAATCAAATATAAGATTAGTAAGCTCGTTTTTTTTTTTTTTGGATGCTTTTACTAATTTCAAGCTTTTTAAAAAAAATTCAATTGGCAGATAATGTGGCTTCGGTCTAGAAAGAAATGTTTAAAATTTGAATCAATAAAACTATCAATAGAACAAGACTAATTTCAGCTTCAAATTAGTAAAAAAAAAAAAAAGTTTCATAATCAAACATTTGGTTTATAGTAACCTTACAATAGGGAGAGAGAGAGAGAAAAAAACAGTTACATTTGTTAATTTTTTTTACTTTTTGTGTGTGTGTGTGTGTGGTGCAGATCTAAGTAAGTCTGTTAGAAAATACTGTGGGCAGGTATAAACAGAAATAACTGTGGGGGCGGTAAAGTCTGGTCAGAATTCCTTCGGGAACTGAATACATGCAGCCCAACCCCAAATGATTTTATTTTAAGCAACACTATGCTTAATAGATGCCCTTTCAGATTCAGCCACCGGAAAAAGGCGCGAAGTTGTCATTCACATGCATTCATATGAAGCCATTTTTTCTACATCATGTGACACAAGGGTCGTTTGGCCAAAACATTCAGTAAAGATTACGACGGATTTAGGTCAGGCGACAGAGAGCAGAACAAGTAATATAGGTTTTATTTTATTTTTGTGCTATTAAACAACATTTAACATACACAAATAGTACTAGAACAATGAAATGTGTTCTCAATTTAAATATACTCAATATGATACTGATATTGTGAGACACTGAAAGTATTTCAAGTATAGTACAAAGGTCGATAAAAATACAGCACTGCTCATAGTAAGATGACCGGAGCTGTTTTTGTATGTTTAAAGTTTTTTTTTAAAATTTTATATGTTCCCCTGCTGTTTTGCAAACAAAGCCAAACATATTATGCATCATGAACATGTCTTCAGGTAACGTGATATATGAAAGGAAATGATATCCCATCACTTATCCCAATTAATAACACATGGATTACTCCACCTACACCTGTATCAATAAAACCATTCATGTTGAAAATGACAAAAGACTCAGATGGAGGAGTTTGCAGTTTCAGCAGAAATAATCTCAAGGTTATTTCCAAAAGTCAACTGAGGCAGAAACGGACAGCGTGGACGTAGCCTTTAGCACGTGTAAAGAAATCTACTTTAAAGAGCAGTACACAGTAATAAACTGAACAAAGTCCATTTTGGGTGCCTTTAAAAATGCATCAGCAGTCTCCGGTACATTTGATTTTGTCGCTCTTGGTCTGAGAACTGGTCTAATGTGTAAAATATGACTTTCTTTACTGACATGCAAATATTTCTCTAATGTTGAATTTTTTGGTTGGAAAAGTAATGATAAGAAAATCTAAAATGCTTTATTTACTAAGCGAATAATAATAATAATTCTTATTATTATTATAAATATAGCTGCAAGCAGCAATTATGGGGCCAAGCACAACAGAGGCAAAGTAAGGAGCTAAGCAAGCATCATGAGCATGGGTGACGGTTCGGTTTGGTCCATCCACATAAAATCGATAACTTATTGCTGGCATGGACCGAAGATGATTTGTGTCGATTTTGGTAAAAAAATCGGAAAGCAAAACTGTGCTCGTCATCTCGTGAGCACTAGGTGGCGCTGTTCAGAAACTGCGCAGGTACCCTCGAGTCACGATGCCTATGACATATATACCAAGTTTGGTCTGAATACACTGGGGAAATACAGCCTCACGCCCTTTTCGGCTTGTTCACTGTCAAATTCGTTTGCGCGTTATTCGAGAACGGTTTGACATGAATAACTTTTTGTCAGCATGGTCCGAAGATGATCCGATTCGGAATTTGTGAAAAAGGGATAAATGGTCTAGGAGGAGTTTGAAAAAGTGTTTTCCATAAAATTCTAAACAGTGGAAAAATGTTTAATTACGGAAAATTACGTCGTCGGGTGCATTCGTCTCGAGTCAAGGAATCGGGGGGGGGGGGGGGGGGGGGGGCGTTAATTTTGTTTCTGGTCCTCACAGTTTAAAAGTTATTAATATAAACATGAGCACAACTTTTTAAGCTGTTGGTGGCGTTAGAGTTTTCGAGATAGCAACTCCGAATTTGCTATGGGATCAATTCAGACCATCACATCTGTGTGCCAGATTTCATAACCTTCCTATGTACGGTTCTGATCGTAGACTCAAGAGCAGAAGAAGCCGACAATTTGTATTAAAAAATGAGGATGCCTAAGACTTTTTCACAGCATCTGCAGGATCTTAAGGCCTGGATGAGGCTCAGGATGAATGGTCTGGGGGCTTTTTTTGTGAGTCAACGGAATCATGCTGAGCATGCTGCGATCTTACCGTTTGTGTGTGGGTTCGCGCATGGGTTAACCGCTGGAAAATCCTAGTTAATATACCAACACCGGTCCCTTACACTGGTTTGTTATGCATGCACATAGAGAAGCAGTTTCTCAGGATTCTGCAACACTGTAAAACACCTAAACCTACGCCACATGGACATACACACCTATCTGTTCCAGTAGACACGGGCCTTTGTACCAGGCTGTGAGCGCTGCTTCAGTACTCCTGGTGGTGAGATTCTGTCCTGAAAGGCCACTGGTAGGGATGTAATACACATCACTCTCCTGTAAGCACATTGCAAGTGACACATTAACACGAGAGGACAAAGCACATAACCTATCCGCAATTACCGATATAGTCTTAATAAAAAATATAATTACACAACAATAACAAAGCAAAGCTGTTAAGCCTGCTCTAAATAGTCTCATGACTAGTCTCACATTCTTTACAAATATGGTCCAATGTATTTTATATATATATATATATATATATATATATATATATATATATATATATATATATATATATATATATATATATATATATATATATATATATAAATATAAACAGCATATATTTTAGAAAGTGTACATTTCTAATTTGTGTGCATTTGCTGTGGGATCTGGCACCAAGACGTTAGCAGCAGATCCTTTAAGTGCTGTAAGTTGCGAGGCCTCCATGGATCGGACTTGTTTGTCCAGAACATCCCAGAGATGATCGATCGGATCGAGATCTGGGGAATTCGGAGGCCGAGTCAACACCTTGAACTCTTTGTCATGTTCCTCAATTCATTTCTGAACAATTTCTGCAGCGTGGCAGGACGCATTATCCTGCTGAAAGAGGACACTGCTATGAGGGAATACTGTTGACATGAAGGTGTGTATTTGGTCTGTAACACTGTTGAAGTAGGTGGTACGTGTCGAAGTGACATCGACATGAATGCCATGACCCAAGGTTTCCCAGCGGAACATTGCCCAGAGCATCATACTGCATTCTTCCCAAAGTGTATCCTTGACGCACCCGACTGTCCACATCATGTAAAAGAAAACATGATTCATCAGGCCAGGCCACCTTCTTCCATTGCTCCATGTTCCAGTTCTGATGCTCACATGCCCGTTCACCGGTGTACAGGGGTCAGCATGGGCACTCTGACCGGTCTGTGGAAGCTGCACGTTCTGATACCTTTCTATAAGAGCCAGCATTAACTTTTTCAGCCATTTGTGCTGCAGTAGCTCTTCTGTGGAATCGGACCTGACGGGCTAGCCGTCACTCAATGCGCATCAGTGAGCCTTGGGCGCCCATGACCCTGTCCCTGGTTCACCGGTTGTCCTTCCTTGGACCAATTTAGGTAGGTACTAAAAACTGCATACCGGGAACACCTCACAAGACCTACTGTTTTGACGATGCTCTGATCCAGACGTCCAGCCATCACAATTTCGCCCTTGACAAAGTCGCTAAGATCCTTACACTCGCCCATTTTTCCTGCTGCAAACACATCAACTTCGAGAACTGACTGTTCACTCACTGCCTAATATATCCCACCCCTTGACAGGTGCCACTGTAACGACATAATCAATGTTATTCACTTCACCTGTCAGTGGTTTTCATGTTATGGCTGATCAGTGGTTGATCGGGATCTTAGTTTGTCAACCAAACCTTCCAAACTTTTTTTTTTTTTTTTAAGATAATTTCCAGATCTGGAAAATAAGTACCTTTCATACTTTTTCCCCTATAACTGTACTACAGTTTGAAATGTAAGATACTTCTACATTTCTCTTTTTCTTCTGGATTTTTCGAAATATGGTCGTGCGTGCAGGTTCTCCTACAAATCACCGGCTCAACTTGCAAAGAAGTTACAGACAAGACCGAAGTAAAATGTAAAAATGCTGTATGAAATGTCCCTGAAATTTCAAACTAATTTCCAGCCGGTGCATCTCCCTGAAGCCATGGGCGGTCTCTTCTGCAGATGAGATCATCTCTCTCTCATTTCTGAATACAGAGGACAAATCAGCAGATGATAATCATACCAGGAAACCAACACAAGTATGATTAAGCTGTAGCCATATAAGAACATGAGTTTCTCTGAACTCCAGTGTATTAAATGAGTCATTCAATGTGATAAAAATCTGTGTTGGACTTCTCAGAGAGGTGCAAACACACAACTTGGCGTATCTTGTGCAAAGATCACCACAATTACATTCGTGTAGCAAACAAAAGCACGGTGTCGTACCTTGAAACCAGCCTGCTTGAGAAATTGGCCAAGTTTGGAAGTTATTTCTTGGAACCTCGACTGCTGCCAGTTCACCTGAAGTTACACACACACACACACACACACACACACACACACACACACACACACACGATGAGAGAAAGGCAGAGAAGGAGTTCCCAGAGGCTGAGGGAAATTTTGATTGACACGACTGTGGTAACTGTGGATGTTGTGGTCACCATGGTTACTCACCTGGTCCATCTTGTTAACAGCGATAGCAAGTTGTGTGACGCCGAGAGATCGAACAAGGAGCGCGTGTTCCCTGGTCTGACCACCGGCCTCAAACCCGGCCTCGAACTCTCCCCGACTGGCGTCCACCACCAACACGGCTACGTCTGCCTGAACACACACACACACACACACACACACACACACACACACACCCGCTGCTTCAAATCCCTCTCCCAAAATTACTAATAACAGCTCCGACAAACTCACACACTTACTCAGCCTTAAATTTCCCCAAACTGGCATACATCACTAACACATCAACACACACACACACACACACACACACACACACACACACACACACCCAGCAGAGAAAGCTAAACATTCACAGTGTGGGCCAAATTACACATGAGCAAAATAACATATGCTCATTTGCCTTAGCAATATGCAAATCGATGAATTTTTTTGCCTGAAAGTCAGCTCAGGAGTGACAATCTATGTGAGTAAAGTAGTACAACCGCACGTTAAGCCATAAATTTGTGGAAGTCAAAACGGTATCATTAACCCGGTAAGAAGATTGGTCGAGAAGAAGCCTGAAACGATTCAAACGTTTCTTAAAATGTTGTTTCTGAAAATGATGACAAATTGGTTTCATATTTCCAGCCCGTTTCATATTCGCGCTGGTTGTCTCGCTGTGTCGCGCTGTTAGTTAGCGATTACTCACAGGTCTGACGCAGACAGCGCGAGTTGGCCAGTGATCAAAGAACATCACGAAAACAAGGCTCACATTACTACCATCCAGGACAACGGCCTTCGGCGTTATTTACACTACAGAACCGCTATTTGTGCAGGTCTATTACTCACTAAACAAATGAATGTCGAGCGGTGTTTAATTTGGGTGTGGTTTAATTGGCGCTGGCCTGCGTGTGTTTACTTGTCAATCGAATGAGGTCCACACATTCGTTTTTGTCCTCAATACCGTCGTAGGTATTCTTGCGGTTGTTTTCCCACAGCATTCTTAAACAGCCTTTGTGATGGCTGTTGTATATATTATCTGTTCAAAGTCATCATTGGCTGGCTGATTACTAGAAATATCACCACATGACATGAAATATGTGATGGTCTGAAAAAAGATTTATAATATTGCATCACACAGATACAACCCCCAAAAAATGGTAGAGGGTCAGGGCCATGACATGCATTTATTTATTTATTTATTTGTTAGTTTGTTTGTTTGTTTGTTTGTTTGTTATGTCCTATAATTTCCTAGAGAATATTTTAATAAATACATGACACATCACATTACTCTAACGTCCACTTAACGTGAATATATAAGCAAAATAAAAATTCGTTTGACTCATTTTTGGCATAGGTCACGTGGTGCGACCGACTGACCATACGTGCGGATTAAGAAGGCAAATTTATTCAAGTAAATTCTGAAATAAATAAAATAGTTTGGCATGATATGTTTGAAACCTTTACAGTCAGAAAATCCTGCGGAATGATTCAACTCTCAGTGGAAAATTCTAATTTCCACAAATGGGATGGGGCGTGGCCTAGAACCGAAGACTTTTATTTTGGCATGGATTTAAAGACAGAGAGGGTCTCGCATCATAAAACAAGACCTCAAGTCACCGTAACGATGCAATGACAAGGTCAGTAGTAGCAGTTTTGAGGCTGGTACCGTTTACGACGTCAGGTTGTGCCTGTTTAATTTGAGAGTCAGGTGGCACAACCACTCAAGTCAGATAGTGCTACCAGAGAAAACATGTATATAAACAATTAAATTTGGTGCAAAACTGTGCAATTAGGTAAGAACTGTAACTGCAACAGCTTATTTAATGCATGAATGTGGGTTTTTTTGTGGTTTTATATCATTTTCTGTCTTAATTTAAAAAAAAAAAAAGGGGGATTTTAAAAATGACTCAAACATGTATGAAATCTTTCAAAAGATGTAAATACAATGTTTAAACCAAGAAAGAAATTACGATGTCTTACACAAAGCAGACATTTCTCCCCATGCTCTGTAAAAGGTACATGAGCAAAATATCATTCTTCTCATTAATGCAGGGTTATACCACATGATATTTTTCTGGGTGGTGAAGGTTTCAACACCTTAAATACATTTTTTTTGGTCGTGTGTGTTCAGTTTGTAAAGCCGTAGGTTTTATTTTACATTCCTGGTTTATCCTGTGCATTTTCAAATACATATGATAGACGGATTATTAACACAAGACAGACTATTTTGCCTTTTTTTTTTTCTTTTTTTCTTTTTTAATTAAATAAATTGTGCCTATTTCTGCAGGTTTAAAGTTTAGATTTAGGGCACGTGGTGAGACTCTTACCACAATACAATCTCAAACTTTTGCAGTCGATTCTACAAAAAATTTCCCCGTGCTTAAAAAAAAAAAAACATTTAAAATGATCGTTAAATTTGAACTTGAAAAACAGACCTGCTTATTACTTATGAGAATGAAACCCCCAAACACACACACACACACACACACACACACACTTTCTCCCTACTGAAGCCCCTTTTCTCAGTGCACACACACATACAGAACTGCTTTCTCTCTACCAAACACCTTACTCAGCATCCACACTCAAGGAAATGAGTAAATCCGGCCAGTAGACCGTGAGTAATTTCATTCACTCACACAAGCCCAAACAGAAGGAACACACTCATACAGAGAGTTGTGGTGCCACCCGATCTACAAAGCAAAGATTTCATTCAGACTTTCAGAAACAAATTTTTGCAAAGTCACTAAAACTCTCTCTCGCACACAAACGTGCACACACACACACACACACACACACACACAAGCGCGCACACGCGCACACACAGAGTACCCAACAAGCATTGCACAGCCCATGAGACCTAGAATCTTCATCTTTAATACCTGTGCTGCTCCAGTGATCATGTTAGGAATAAAGTCTTTGTGGCCTGGTGCATCCATCAGGGTCACAACTTTGGAGTTGGTCTCAAACTTGGTCATGCCCACATCCATGGTCACCCCTCTGAGAGAGAGAGAGGGAGGGAGAGAGAGAGGGAGAGAGATTATCAGAAAGCATGAGATGAGAGACAGAAAACAAACAAGAAAGAGAATGAGAGAGAGAGACTAGACAGTGATAGAGAGAGCAAGGAAGACAGAAATGAGAGAAAGACACGAGAGAGGGAGGAAAAAAAAGAAAGAAAAAAAAAAAAAGACAGAAGTGGTCAGAGATGAGAGACCGAGCACGATGGATAGGGAGAGAGGAGAGACAGAGATTGAGACAAGAGACTGTGGCGGAAATCTAGACACCAGTAGACTCGTCCTCTCAGGTGTAGAAGTTTTATTACAGAGAGAGATGAATACAGGCTAGAAGAAAGCAGGATAGAAGATGAGAGCGCTCTGAAGTACTCCTCTCTCACATGCACCGTATAAGTTTAAGATAAGGAGAGCTGGACATCTGCGAGTCTCGAAAAGGGCGTCCTAGGAGGTTTGAGCCAGTTTGGTGGTTTCAAGCTGTTAGCAGATATGCAGACATTCCTGAAGACAATAATTGCGTCAATGTAAGAGGAAAGAGCGTTCCGTACTAATCTCCATGACGTGACCGCAAGCGGCATTATTCGCGGATGAGCACGAACGGAGCGAACAGAGCTAGTACAAAGAAAAAAATTTATCATTTCCCCCTCACAAGACAGACCAAGAAAGACAGAAGACAGAAACGAGAGACACAGAGACGAGAGGGAGAGACAGATGGGGGGGGGGGGTTAGAGAGAGAGAGACGAGAGAGAGAGAGGTGGTCAGAGGTGAGAGACAGAGCGCAAGACAGGAGGAGAAAGAGGGAGAGAGATGAGACGGACAGACAGACAGAAAATAGGAGACAGTCACAGAGAGAGAGAGACAAAGACTGAGAAAGAGACACAGATGGACAAACACACAGACAGACAGTCAGAGAGAACAAGAGAGAGACAGGCAGAGAGACAACAGGGAGAGAGGAAAAACAAAAAGATAGACAAAGCATGAAATAGACAAGAAATACAGATTGTCAAGAGAGACACACAAATTGAGGCAGATGGACAGAGAAGAAGAGGTACAGAGTGAAAGAGAGAAGGAGACACAGCGAGAGAGAGAGAGAGAGAGAGCGAGAGAAACATTTATGAAGTAATGAAATTGAACCAAAATAAAGAAATCTTTGTAATAATAATAATAATAATGAAATTGTATTTAAGCACACACTAAAATCTATTTAGAAAAAGAAATAATAATAATAAAATTGTATTTTTAAGCACACACTAATTAAAATCTATTTAGAAAAAAAATAATAATAACAAAAACAACATCGTTTAAGTCTGCTGAAGTGCAAAAAAAAAAAAAGTGTTTAATAGACAAAGTTACCACTGATCATCTGAACTGTACAGCCAAAAGCCAAACCTCCAGCCGTGCAAGCGCTTGCCTTGCTTTCACATTTTTACTTTAGACAATAATAACGAAGAAGCGAAAACTATGAAATAACGTATACACAGTTAGGCAGTGACACAGGAAGCAAATCGGGCGTCCTCGAGTTTGTCGAGTCGGAAGTCGGAAGTTTGTAATTACTGTAATTCTGAAATGACTTGAAGGTACTACCGGGGGGGCGTTTCAAAAGGTAAATATTACGGAAACAAATTCCAACCTAGGCATTGCCTTGACTATACATGCGTCAAACAAAAACCTTCAGAAATGGAAAGGGGGAAGAAAATAAATAAATAAATAAATAAAAATAAAAAAAAAAACAACATTGCACATATCAACACTTCAGGCTGGTACTGTAGATTTGACGTACGTGCGTGTATGTTAAACCGACCTGTCTCGCTCCTCTCCGGTCTCGTCCAGCACCCAGGCGTAAGCGAAAGATGCCTTGCCAGCTTTCTTCGCCTCCTGCTCATACTTGTGCATGGTGCGTTTATTCACGTTCCCCAACAGGTACAAGAGATGACCCATGAGCGTGCTCTTACCCGCATCCACGTGGCCTGCGCGCACACATTCAGACATTCATGCTTCAAGTTTGAGCATAGAGTCAGGAAGCGTATACAATAATGATAAAGGGTTAATTGTTGACCGGATCATGTATAAGACTGCAGACGGCTAGACGGAGAAGGCGTACCTATGACGACGAGGTTGAGGAGTGGTTTCCCTCCCTGCCTCTGCTCCAGCTCGGTGCGGATGTTGAGCTGCTGTTTGTTTTTACTGGTGGAGCGGGGCGGGGTCGGGGCCGCCGATTCCTCCGCCACACACGCCGCTTTAGACGGAGTCTCCGGAGCTGCTACCGGGCTCGGACCTCTGCGCACGGACGGGCTGACTCCGTTCTCCTCGGAGCTACACGGACGCAACAAGGCATTTTTAACCAAATGAGCTCATCAGTTTATGGAAAATATTTTGTGGTAAATGTGATTTTTCTCTTCTCCTGGTCTCACACACAACTGTTGACTGAAATTTTGTATATTGCCAGAATGGAATAGAACACTTAAGGCTACGCTGTTACAGGAAAATAATCAATAGTGTAAGGCGTCATGAACCCCCCCCCACCCCCCCACCTAATAACACAGCAAATTTGTCCGCAATTACATTTTATTTATTAAAAGAATGACATTTTGTACTTATTATCCATTTATAGTTGCATCTCCAAAATTGCAGGCTCGTCAAAGCACTGACACCGGAGACTCCTTCCAACAATCCTAAACAAACATCACTATATAGTGATGCAGATGCACAGTTTTTCAATACGTTTATTCTGGAGTGTCTGCTAGACACCGATCAGCCATAACATTAAAACCACCTGTATAATAGTGTGTCGGTCGCCCTTGTGCCACCAAAACAGCTCTGACCCGTCGAGGCATGGACTCCACAAGACCTCTGAAGGTGTGCTGTGGGATCTGGCACCAAGACGTTAGCAGCAGATCCTTTAAGCCCTGCAAGTTGTGAGGTGGGGCTTCCATGGATCGGACTTATACAATATTATACAATACCGTTCCCATGAAGGGGTGTACTTGGTCTGCAACCATGTTTAGGTAGGTGGTACGTGTCAAAGTAACCTCCGCATGAATGTCAGGACGCAAGGTTTCCCAGCAGAACACTGCCCAGAGCATCACACTGCCTCAGTTTTGGAGCTGCTCTGACCCGGTCTTCTAGCCATCACAATTTGGCCTTTGTGAAAGTCCCTCAGATCCTCACGCTTGCCCAATAACAGTCTGTTCACGTGCTGCCTAATACATCCCACCCCTTGACAGGTGCCACTGTAACAGCATACTCAATGTTATCCACTTCACCGGTCAGTGCTTTTAATGTTATTGCTGATTGGTATACAAGTAAGCCGTTACTATAGGAACAATAACTTGCTTTCGAATTTGTCCTTTCATTACACATAGCTCAATTGTGAAACTCAAGAAAACTACATTTGTGACAAGGTCTAATTGTTAACACCGTTCTATCCCGTTAACGTTCGGAAAGACGGCTGTCTGTTTGTTTGCTTGGGTACTGCGGCACGACGGACGTGTGACAAACTCGCGTCAACACGTTACATGAATGTGTAAATAATTCATTTTAAATGCTAAAGCAAACAAAGCTTCAACGTTATTTTTCAGGCTTTACTTAAGTGTTCAGTATTATGCTCCTCAAGTTGTGCGAGTATAAAGGTCGAACCACCTGCAGAACACACTGTACACCCCATAATCCACCCTCCCTGCTCCAGCGCCAAGGGTGTGGTCTGTGGTTTAAGGTGGGGAGGTGATAGTCTGCGGATTTCTGTGTTTGCATGCTCATCTGAATAATCTATAAGCAGCAGCCACTCCTGTGGTTTTATTGCTGCGAGCACACACACACACACACACACACACACTGTCCCCTTTCTCTGCTGAAAGACCACCTAAATATGAATGTTACTGTGATATGAATCATTTTTATCTTCACAATACATGGCCTAGAATTTTCACATGTGAAATAGTACAACTATGGCGCACAGTGTGCGGCGGAACATTCAAAAAAACAAAAAAGTCCGGTTAACAAAACCAAGAATTACTGAACTACTGAATTACTCAACTCAAGTTCTAACAGTGCTGGACTCTGCTGAAAGAAACCCGGCTCCTGGCGAGCTTACCTTGGCACGTCGAAGCCCATGGTCTGCTTCTTTCCGGAGACGGTCATCCGGGCCACTTTAGGAACCACCTCGGATTCAAGACGAGTCTCGGGAAGCTCACGAGGTTTCGCTACGTCACAGAAAAACAACTTGCAGTTACATTTTTACACATAAATCACAATAAATGACGTTTGTTAAAGAAAGAGGACTGACATCTTTATACATACACACACACACACACACACATATATAACTTGGATATACGTGCTGTTTTCTGCTCCTGCACTGTAATTTTCCACAGGATCGCTAAAGTTATATAATATGTCTGGAACACGTATACACCCTATATAAGAAATACCCAGAGAGCTTAGGATTCTAAAAAAAATAATAAAACTGTTTTGATCATAAGTGAAAACAAAACGGGGGTGTTGATGGAAAGTACTCACAGGTGTTAAGTTTTGCTCTTTTTTTTTTTAAAATATCTTGACTTTTTGAGTCATTTGTTTCTTGCTTCTACTCACAGTCATGCTGAATGGTGTGTAATTTAGAGATGTGTAACGAGTAGGACATATATAGGCACCATTACACACAAAACCCATAAAACCCATCAAAACTACTCATAGCACTTCTACAGTCATCTCATCAAATTAAAAAAAAAAATGGCAGGAAAGGTGTTGCGCAACAAGAAGAGCTTCACCGATTCTATAAATGTCGGTGTTCGACATCATTCTTAAAACGTTCTCATGTGTGTTCAGTTCGGTTCAGAGATCTGCAGAGGGTGAAGGTCGTAGCATATGATTTACACCATACCCTCGAGCCATGCGGATAAAGGCGGGGCCGTCCTGGAAGAAACCACGCCCAGGATAGATAGACTCGTTTCTAAGGTTTACATATCAGGAACATAGCGTTGATTGATGGCTTTGTGAACCGGAAATAAGAAAATACGGCCATCTTGAAAGTCCTTGGTGAAGATTTGAAGCAAACTGGTGTGCACGAGTATCCAGCTATTAAGCGTTCATACTTATAGATCTGGATATGCTCTGAGGAATATATTTACCGAGACTAATTTTCCATTACGGCATTTAGTTCCGAGTTTAAAAACAAAATCCACAAAAGATGGTCTTGGCTAATTGGCTACATTTAAGTCAAATTGGTGATATCTTTGCTGGACTGTTTTACTGAAGTTCATGACTCAACGCTCTCATGGTAAAGGCGAAGGTGACGTGCAAGAACAGAAGAAGAACGAAAGAAAGTATGTATGAGAGACACACCGTGCGTGCGTGTGTGTGTGTGAGCGTAAGGTAACCGGGCTTTCTGTTTGCTTTGTCATTCCAGTACTCGCCGAGTCAGTGCTCAGAGCCACAGCCAGTCATCTCTCTCTCTGCAGCCTGGCTAGGAAAGAGTTAACTGTTCCCACGTCACTGACAGTTACGTGCACCGGTGGCATAAAACCCACAGGCTTTCACTAAAACGAATAAACATTCACACACACACACACCTCATCAGGATAATTGAGCAGAGCATGGCGCTGACTGCAGCAAGGCACAGTTCTGAAACTAGGCCTTTAATGCTTCTTCAGAACTTTCTGACACTGATGGATGTTTTGAAATGATTCAAACTCTTTTCATGTCAAAACTGGCACAGTGTGGAAAATGGTGTGTAATATATATATATATAAAAAAGGTCTTTGCCATATTTTTGAAATGTTCACTTTCTTCACCCCCCCCCAATACTGAATGAGCATCTTAGTAGGATCTGACTCATGCTCTACGGTGAATTCTCAGTAGAGAAATATTTCCCTATAGAGAGCTCACTACATTCCCCTTCCACCACAGCACTGTTAAGAGCTGGATTCTGATTGGTCAGAAGGTGCTTCCATAACAGCAGCTCTACCAGGAATTCAAAATCACAGGTTTATATTATCGCACGTGTTCTAACGCGGTGTTGTGTCTACAGGAACAACTTGCGTGCTTGTTTACGTGAAAGGCTACGCTCCACTCAATTGGATTAAAAAAAAAAAATCGTAAAACCCTACGTGGAAGTGCTGACATGGTGAAGTCATCGGTTTTTACTTAACGTTTCGGAAAGAGTCTCCAGAGTCGGCGTTTTATTACAAGTTCTTTAAACTTGACAAGCTACATTAAATGTTTACGTCTTATAAACTTCGAGCCGGGGGTGGGGTTGAAGAGAGAGGCTGGAGAGAGAACAATTCTTTGCAGACTCTATACCATACTTGTTTCACAGATGATACTACAAACGGATGTCGTTCGTTAATGAATCGAAATTTTCAGCGTTGGCAAATTTCTGTGGTATACCAGGGATAAAACCCTTTGAGACACTCTGTTATAGGAAATTAATCAACTTCAAGATGGTAACAGTAATCCTCCTTTGCGTCATTGGTTGTTTTCCTGTAACAGCACACCCACCAAGTGTTTTATTCTTAATATAGTGCTCTGTAAATCCAGGATAGAACTGATGTACACACTAAAGCGCTACAATGGAGCGGACAACTTCATACACACGTGCGTCTTTGAAAATAAAAATTGATATCATGGAAAAGTTCATTCCCCCCCGTAATTTAATTCAAAAAGTGGAACTTTCATATACTCTAGATTCATTACACACAACATGAAATACTTTTTTGTTGTATTAATCTTGATGATTACAGCTTACAGCTCAAGGAAATCAAAAACCCAGATTCTCAAAATATTAGAATAAAGAATTTATAATACAGAACCGAACCCTATTCCAACATATTCAAATTTTTTGAGATGCACCTGTATAAAATGCACATAGGCACTGTGCCTAATGATTAATAAAGCAAACAGGTGTTAGGTTTAATGGTATATTTAATTCAGAAAATTGCATTTGATACTTCTGGTTTCACGTTGGTCGGTAATTTAAAACATGCAAATCGGTTCACAGAACAATGGGTCACGATGTCGTTCTAGAAAACCCACCGGTATTCAGTACAACTTCTCCGACACTGCGTTGAACAAAGCATCAAAATACAGTAACCATACTGGTTTGCATATGGGATTTTGTTTTTTTGCCAAAGCTGCACACAACCTCTAACTAGCGTGAAGACCTCTGCAAACATACAGTCCCCTCCGAAACTATTGGAACAGCAAGGATAATTCAGTTGTGTTTGTTGTAGACTGAAGACATTTAGGTTTGAGATCAAAAGATGAATATGAGAAGAGAGTTTAGAATTTCAGCCGCAATTTCCTGGTATTTCTATGTAGAGGTGTTAAACGGCATAGAACGTGGCACATTTTGTATCAGACCACCCAATGTGTAGGAGAGCAAAAATATTGGAACATAGTCTGTAAGCTGTTTCTTGTTACCCAGGTGTGTCCTGTTAGATTGATTGTTTAAACGGTAAACAGCTCTGAATATCTACTCTTGATATTAGCCTTCAGTTTTCATCTGTGAAGACTGCATTTGGTGTTAAGAAGGATAAACCAACATGAAGATCAGAGAGCTGTCTACGGGAGAAAAGCAAGTCATTTTGAAGCTGGGAAAAGAGGGAAAATCAATCAGAGGCACTGCACAAACACTGGGCATGGCCAATAGGACAATTTGGAATGTCCTGAAAATGAAAGAAACCACCAGCGTTCTGAGCAACAGACACCGAATGGGTCGGCCAAGGAAATCAACAACAGCTGATGACAGAATCATTGTGAGAGCTGTGAAGAAAAACCCAAAAACAACAGACAGTGACATCAACAACAATCTTGACATTGAAGGTCTGGAAGAACCGTTGGAAGAAGACTTCGAGAGCAGAAATATAAAGTAGAAGCCATGCCACAAGATGCAAACCACTCACTCACCAGCATTAAGAATCAGAAAAACAGTTTGGAATTCGCAAAGAAATACAGAGATGAGCCACAAAAGCTCTGGAACCAAGATTATCCTCTACAAAAGGCCAAAGTGTAGAGTGATCCAAAGCATACAAGCTCATCTGTGAAACACGGTGGAGGTGGTGTCATGGCTTGGGCTTGCATGGCTGCTTCTGGAACATTCTCACCGATCCGTATTGACGATGGAACTCACGATGGTAGCAGCAGAATGAATTTTATCTTCCAAAATACAGAGAAATGCATCCCAATGAATCAGGAGGAACTTCATCATGCAGCAATGTTGTCTGTTGTACTGCCAGTGGAACAACAAGAAATGTATTTCAGTAAGATGAGGAAATGTACAAAATAAAATTATGATTGCTTTTCTCATCTGTACAGTTATAACGGCGTGACGTAACGAGCTTGTGCGTTTCAGGTGGAGCTCAGACAGCAGTAGGAGTGGTGATGAAATGAATTTGTTATGTAGCCAGATCATTTAAGCCACAACCGACCATCGTACAATCGTTCCATATTAATAAACGTCGTCATGAAGCATTTGTGTCGTTGAAAAAGATTCAAATCAACATGTTAGTAACAGGTGAATATTATGCCTTGTATTATAAATCCCGATCTACGACTCTTACAATACAATGTATTGATATTGCAGTGGTTTGATTTGTCGTCATTACTAAATAAATGTATTCATATTTAATTTGTGTCATTATCATTTCGTGAAGTCTGTACCGCTAGATAGATAGATAGATAGATAGATAGATCGATCAATCTCATATCGTAGCTTTAGTGTATCGTCTCATGTGCGGTGATGAAATATCGTATATCGCGCAGACATCACCTTAGAGAGATGTAACTTGGCCTACCGAATTTTATTTCACTGCACCAACAAGCTTGAAGATATATGGATGACGACATAGTTCCACGTCAAACTTGCATCTATAAATAAGGACTTTCCTGCCATTTTTCTATTAAAAAAAAATAAAATCTGACCCGTTTTGCTATATTTGCGTTGTAGCACTAGAAAATAAATTTTTTGACAGATCAATTATATTTTGTGCCGGCTTGATTTAACACCAAAAGTATTCATTTTTGTAGATTCAAAGAAAAATAAAACATGTAGGATGAAAGATTAAAGTATTTCTAGGGACATTTGTCCACACCCATACCAAAGCCCCCAAACCCAGCCCCCGAACACCCCCACACACAGCAAATCAACCTTTATCTTACAAACACACAAACACCTGACTCTGCAGGCACAGCCACAAGGCCAGGAAGTGGTGTGGGGGGTAGAGATAATTCCTTCACCTGCTTGTGCACACACACACACACACACACACACACACACACACCTACAGAATATCTATCCTCCAAAACACACTATAATGATTGTATTCTTACACACAAAACATTGCCACTAGCATTTTTATTCATGCCACAGTACTTATCACACATTTACAAAACTACTCAAAGTTACACTACATGACAGAATGAACATGTTCTGTACTACAGAACTGTTAGGGTGCTTTCACACTTGTACTGTCTCAGAAAAAGTACGGGTCAGGGGCTTTATGTTCAGATATACACTACCGGTCAAAAGTTTGGACACGACCAAAATGTTTCCCCATGACCTTAAAAACCTTCTGATCTGAAGGTGTATGATTAAAAATATTCGAAATCGGTGTCTTTCTTTAGAAAAAAAAAAAAAAGTACATTTTATTTACAAAAAAATTATTATTTTAAACGTAGGAACTCCTTTAATACACTTTAAAAAGCACCTCAGGGAAATTCCTCAAGAAATCGGTCGAGAAAATGCCAAGAATACTTTTCTGGAAATTCTAGGCGGAAAGGGCGTCGACTTTGAAGATGCTAAAATATTCAATTACTTTGGATTTTTTTTTCCCCATCACAACATAACTCCCATCGTCCCGTTTGTGTCACTCCAGGGTTTTGATGACTTTATTATTATTCTAAAATGTGGAAAAAAAATAAAAAATAAAGAATGAGTGTGTCTAAACTTTTGTAGTGTAAGAGAATTAAAACGCTCACACTTACCACAACACTCTTACCGGTCATAGCTACTATTAGATGAACTAATTGACTAATCTAACTTGCGATCTAGATTACATTTATTGCTCCGAGTAATAGCGATTGGTTTAACTCTGGCGATGATGTGGTTGCCTGCACACCAGGGAACGTCCCAACAAATATAGACTAGCTCTTATTCCTCTATGTCGCAATACCGGAATATTGGCAATGAAATATTTTCCTTCCTTGCAATATTTACTCACTAAAGCCTATTTGTTCACCAAGCTTGTTTTTGTCACCTGCTGACTCGGGACCTGATCGGTAAGTAAGGTAAATTGAATAAATAAATTTTAAAAAGTGCCGCAACAGAAAAGCGCATATCATTAGTTCACAAGTATAAATCCCGATGATGGCCGGGAGTTTAAACCGAGCGCTCTGGTTGGCTGAGTGAGACGGAGGACATGCTGTATTGTAGCTCCCCTGTCAATTACAGTGACACTAGCCAATTGTGGAGGTCTGAGAGCTCATGTCTACGGAAGGGGGCGGATAGCGCTTTCCTCAGAGCATGTTATTCCGCCCTGTGATGCAGCATGAGCAACATGCACATTTGCCATTTAGGGGGGGGGGGGGTTTCTTTTTTCTTTTTTAAACACAATGTCACTCGGGGCTTTTTTGGAAAAGCTGAACTTCTGTCGGCTTTGGAAGGGCTACACTTGTGACCAAGAAAACCCCCCAAAACATCAGGAGCAGTGCAACTGAGATAAAACGCCAAGCGTGAAGGCAGCACTACAGGGTCCGGGGGGGGGGGGGGGGGGGGGGGGGGGGGTCAAATCCCTTACTAAACAAGGACAAACGCTTTGCAAAGGCTTTGCTGTAGTGCACACTACCCCCAGGACACCTTCAGTGCCAAACAAGGTCAACCTTTCTACGTGATCATTTTCATAAGAATAGCCTTAAGGTTGTGATGACAAAAGAAGCAAATTTTCCCTCGTTCCCCCCGGAGGACTCTTACACACACCCATGCCCACGCCCAGCAGGATATGTAAATGCACTCTTCCTAGGAAAACGGATCCAAACCTGAACACCAAACACCAGTGAGGGCTCAAACTACCCTAATCTTTCATTACTTTTCACCTGTCACTAGTGTCACTGAAACAAAACAGGAGGAGGAGGAGGAGGAGGAGGGGCAGACAGAGCTCAGTAAACATTAAAAAAAAAAAAATTAATAAAATGTATAAAGGGGAATAAAATGGAAAGTAAAGAAAATCCGAGCTCTTTATTCATTTTTCAATGCAATGTCTTCAATACTAAACCCAGTATCATGTTTTAAAAAAATTATTTTTTTTAAAAAACGAGGAAAAAAAAAAAAAAGAACTTTTAGGGAGTAAATATTTTAATTAAAAGTATTCATACTTATAAATGTAAAGCGTGAAGACTATGTAAAGAGTGAAAAACTTCAAGTCAACTAACTAACTAAGTTAACTAACTTTATGCTTTTTCTTGTTGCTCAAAAATAAAGAGAGCGTATACAGCCCTCTCCGAAACTTACAATTTATATATATATTTTTTTTTTTGCTGTAGACTGAAGACATTTAGGTTTGAGATGAAAAGATTAATATGAGAAGAGAGTTTAGAATTTCAGCTGCAATTTCCTGGTTTTTATACGTAGACAAATACAATTTGTATCAATTTGTAGGTAAACAAAAATATTGGAACATGTGACCGGGTGTTTCTTGTTACCCAGGTGTGTCCTGTTGGATTGTTTCAACAGTAAATAGCTCTGAACAAATACTCTAGGTTGTAGCCTTCAGTTTTTAAAAAGGGTAAAGCAAGATGTAGATCAGAGAGCTGTTTATGGGAGATAAGCAAGCCATTTTGAAGCTGGGAAAAGAGGGAAAATCAAAATTAGAGGCACTGCACAAACACTGGGCATGGCCAATAAGACAATTTGGAATGTTCTGAAAAAGATGGAAACCACTGGTGTACTGAACAACAGACACCGAATGGGTCGGCCAAGGAAATCAACAACAGCTGATGACAAACATTGTGAGAGCTTTGAAGAAAAACCCAAAAACAACGGACAGCGACATCACCAACAACCTCCACAGGGCAGAGGTGAAGGTCTCACAATCCACCGTTCGAAGAATGACTTCGAGAGCAGAAATATAGAGGGCATACCACAAGATGCAAACCACTCACCAGCAGTAAGAATCGGAAAGTCAGTTTGGAATTCGCAAAGAAATATAGAGATGAACCACAAAAGTTCTGTTCCTATACTTTTGCTTGCCTAAAGATTGGGTGGTCTGATACAAACGGTTTCTATGAATGTTTTCTGATGTTCAACACATCTAGGTATAAATAAAATCATCATCATCATCATCATCATCAACAACCTCCACAGGGCAGGGGTGAAGGTCTCACAATCCACCATTTGAAGAATGACTTTGAGAGCAGAAATATAGAGGGCATACCACAAGATGCAAACCACCATATTGGAATCTGCAAAGAAATACAGAGATGAGCCACAAATGTTCTGGAATCTTCCTCCAGGGAATGGAATCCTCTACCAAAGTGATAGAAAGGCCAAAGTGTGGAGAAAGAAAGGATCTGCTCATGATCCAAAACATACGAGCTCATCTGTGAAACATGGTGGAGGTAGTGTCATGGCTTGGGCTTGCATGGCTGCTTCTGGAACATTCTCACTGATCCGTATTGATGATGGAAATCATGATGGTAGCAGCGGAATGAATTCAGAAGTGTACAGGAACATTTCATCTGCCAATTTACAGAGAAATGCATCCCAATTAATCTGGAGGAACTTCATCACGCAGCAAGACAACGATCCAAAACACACTGCCAACTCAGCATAGGACTTCATCAGGGGGGAAAAGTGGAAGGTTTTAGACTGGCCAAGTCAATCACCAGAACTTAACCCAGTTGAACAGCACTTCACCTCCTGAAGAGGAGACTGAAGTGAGAACCCCCGCGAAACAAACAACAAACTGAAAGAGGTCACGGAAAAAAGAATCACAAAAGAAGAAACCAACCGTTTGGTGACGTCAGTAAGTCTCAGGCTTGATGCAGTTATTGCAAGTGAGGGAAATGCAACCAAATATTAAGTGTTGCTATTTACTCATGTTCCTATACTTTTGCTCACCTAAAAATTGGGTAGTCCGATACAAAAGGTGCTGTTTTTTGTTGATGATTTACATCTACATGTAGACGTAAATACCAAGGAAAACAAAGGGGGGGGGGGGACACGAGCGAGGATACTTTTATAGGAAAATAATCACAACCAGGGTGATTGCGGCAAAAATATCGATCACAATTCTCCAAGGCTTTTTCTCCAAATAGGCGCCACAAAAGCGCATCATTTTTCTACCTCGCCAATTCGTTCTTATGAAAAAAAAATTCTCTAGTCTGTCTCACGCTTTTAAAGTTTATATTTTTAACCCTTGGATGTGCCTCACGATCTACAGGTTCGCTCACAAACCGCCAGCAATACAGTAGCGTTACATTTAAAATGACTCATAATTAATACAATTTTAGTATTATTTAACAATTTATAAAATATTTGGTTTATTTTTTGCATTAAAAAAAACATTTAAAAAAGAAACATTAAGAGAAAAAAAAAGGTAAAAACTTTATAACGTTTTACAATTTAAAAAAAATTAAGCAAACCTTTAATAAATCGCACCATCTGCTTAAAGTCAGCTAGTAATATTTATAGTAATAATTTTCATGTAAAAATCTAATACAAAAGAAAAAAAAATCCCAATCCCACATCCACAAGTGTTTTATTCCTCTTCAATACGAACAATTAACGACTACAGAATGATGTTATAAATCTTATCCATTAATAGATACGTTCACTGTTGTGCGACAAAAACAAATGACGTCATTTCAGCTGTATGTCAGTCCCTCCAGGAGTTCATGATTCTGCAATCGCAGAAATTAACGCCAAAAATATATATACAAGTAAATAAATAAACAAACGTCAAGCAAACTCTGCATTATTCACAGGAGCTTGCGATTTTAAAATTACTGCAGATTTTCTGCACATCACGTGATGTCATCACAACGCACACTCAGCCAAAGCCCTCTCTGATTCGCGTGTCGAACGAGAGTACGTCTCGATTACCGACAAACATCCCTGCGAAAGACCAATTTTCAAAATAAAATAAAAAAAATCCCCCGTGTCAGAAACCTGGACACGTCCCACCTTCCAAAAACGCTAAATAACCATCTTCTACCAAAAAACTTGGCTACACGTACAAGTTCCTGTGCCGGGTGTTACTATGGAAACCATATATTAGATAGAACGTATTCAGATATTAGAACAAGCGCGTTAATATAAACCATCGACATCTGACCGATCGGAATAGCTCACTCGACAACGCTGTGGTGTAATATCGTGTTAATAAAAGTCACGTATATTACATGTATAAAAGATGCAGCGAGAATCGCTTTATATGATCGTCTCGTTATTCTGACGTCACGCGGTTCTCAGGTCTCGAGCACGCATCCCAGATGCTCAGGAACCGGTTTAGGATCCTGAAACGTGTAGGATCCAGCTGGGGGAGCTGTTGCAACACAAGTCCCGTGCCAAAAGGTAGAAAAGAGGGGAACACACTCTTCTCTTTTAAACAAAAACAACATGCATCTGCCACAGGTTGGTGCAGTCTTGTTTTGTGTGTGAGTTCTGAGTGGGTGTACGATCGCTTTAGGATGACGGGGGGAATCCCCACAGCTCGGCTCACCATTCACATCTACCCTGTACACATCAACACGATTCGGCAGACACCGACCTGAAGGGTTGTAGTACACCGAAATGGCACGTCGCTGCTTTAAAGGTTTAATCACGTGTACCCGGGTAACAATTCTCCTCTCCTGTAAAGTGCAGGGTTATTGTTCGCTACACACCTCGCTGTGAATGCAAGTGTGCGAGAGAGAGAGAGAGAGAGAGAGAGAGAGAGAGAGAGAGAGAGAGAGAGAGTGTGTGTGTGTAGTGCAGGCAGGGAGAGAACCCAGAGACCAACAATATACAGATGAATATACCACCAGAGAAGAAGAAAAAAAAAAAGCATTAATAACTGCAAGTGAGCTGAGGCGTGATGATCACTTGCGGTCTGAATAACAGGTCAATTCTGTTTCTCTCTCTGTTTTTATGATTCTCTCTCTCGCTATGACCAATTTATAGCACTTTGCACTGTTTCAGAGCATGACATATCCGCATTTCAGCAGAACCCACAAAGTGCAAAAACCGAGGGAAACGCAGCAGCCGAAGGCCAGCTGTCACAGTCACTTTTTCCTGCGTAGGTGGAGAAAAAGACAACGACCAGAAAAAGAGGAATGGAAGAGAAGCCTAAGGTGGTCAGATAGTATAAAGACAGTGTTCATACAGACAGAGAGAGAGTGAGAGAGAGACATATGCAAGACATATGCAGAGGGGGGGGCATATGCAGAGACATATGCAGAGAGAGAGAGAGAGAGAGAGAGAGAGAGAGAGAGAGAGTGAAAGAGAGAGAGAGGAGGGGGGAGAGGGGCAGAGAGAGAGAGACAGATGCAGAGAGAGAGAATAGGACAGGCAGATGCCGAGAGAGGCAAAGAGAGAGAGAAGGGGAGAGACAGATGCAAAAAGAGAGAGAAGGGGAGAGAGAGGGGGGGGGAGAGACATATGCAGAGAGAGAGGGGGGGGGAGAGGGGCAGAGAGAGAGACAGATGCAGAGAGGCAGAGAGAGAGAATAGGAGAGACAGATGCAGAGAGAGGCATAGAGAGAGAGAAGGGGATAGACAGATGCAGAAAGAGAGAGAAGGGGAGAGAGAATGGGAGAGAGATGCAGAGAGAGAGAGAAGGGGAGAGGAAGATGCAGAGAGAGGCAGAGAGAGGGAGAGAGAGAAGGGGAGAGACATATGCAGAGAGAGAGAGAGAGAGAGAGAGAGAGAGAGAGAGAGAAGGGGAGAGACATATGCAGAGAGAGAGAGAGAGAGAGAGAGAGAGAGAGAGAGAGAGAGAGAGAAGGGGAGAGACATATGCAGAGAGAGAGAGAGAGAGAGAGAGAGAGAGAGAGAGAGAAGGGGAGAGACATATGCAGAGAGAGAGAGAGAGAGAGAGAGAGAGAGAGAGAGAGAGAGAGAGAGAGAAGGGGAGAGACATATGCAGAGAGAGAGAGAGAGAGAGAGAGAGAGAGAGAGAGAGAGAGAAGGGGAGAGACATATGCAGAGAGAGAGAGAGAGAGAGAGAGAGAGAGAGAGAGAGAGAGAGAGAGAGAGAAGGGGAGAGACATATGCAGAGAGTGAGAGAGAGAGAGGTTGTAGTGGTTTGACCCCCAGATCTACCACTACAAAGCCCTGCAATGCCAAGAGTTGAGCCGAGAGAAGAGTCTCCTCACCCGGCTGGTGCTGAAACTCTGCGCATTAACACAGACTAACACGGTTCTACATCAGAACAGCCGCACACAGGAACAATCAGTCCAATCAGACCTCACCAAATTATAACACATCACCCACTGGAACACACAAACATGAGCACAAAGTAAAATGCAGTGCAATCTGTCCCGAAACCCACACTACACTGTATCCGAATACCTGAGCACAGTGATGAACAACACAGAACCATGGCGACAAAGTACACACACACACACACACACACACACACACACACACACACACACACACACACACACACACGCACAGCCCTGCTTGTCTTCCGTTTTGTTTTTTTTACATTTTTATACATCTTTCTTTTTTACACAATGTTTATTAATAACATTTCTACATTCCTGTAATGCGTTGGCAATACTGTACATGTACACGGTCATGCCAGTAAAGCTTGTTGAATTGAATTGAGAGAGAGAGAGAGAGAGAAGTGGAGAGAGGGAGGCAGAGAGAGAGAGAAGTGGAGAGAGGGTTGCATAGAGAGAGAGAAGGGGAGAGAGGGATGCAGAGAGAGAGGAGTGGAGAGAGGTAGGCAGAGAGAGAAGTGGAGAGAGGGAGGCAGAGAGAGAAGTGGAGAGACATGCAGAGAGAGAGAGAAGTGGAGAGACATGCAGAGAGAGAGAGAAGTGGAGAGACATGCAGAGAGAGAGAGAAGTGGAGAGAGGGAGGCAGAGAGAGAAGTGGAGAGACATGCAGAGAGAGAGAGAAGTGGAGAGAGGGAGGCAGAGAGAGAAGTGGAGAGACATGCAGAGAGAGAGAGAAGTGGAGAGAGGGAGGCAGAGAGAGAAGTGGAGAGACATGCAGAGAGAGAGAGAAGTGGAGAGAGGGAGGCAGAGAGAGAAGTGGAGAGACATGCAGAGAGAGAGAGAAGTGGAGAGACATGCAGAGAGAGAGAGAAGTGGAGAGACATGCAGAGAGAGAGAGAAGTGGAGAGACATGCAGAGAGAGAGAGAAGTGGAGAGACATGCAGAGAGAGAGAGAAGTGGAGAGAGGGAGGCAGAGAGAGAAGTGGAGAGAGGGAGGCAGAGAGAGAAGTGGAGAGACATGCAGAGAGAGGCAAAAAGAGGGAGGAAGAGAGAGAAGTGGAGAGACATGCAGAGAGAGGCAAAAAGAGGGAGGAAGAGAGAGAAGTGGAGAGACATGCAGAGAGAGAGAGAAGTGGAGAGAGGGATGCAGAGAGAGAGAGAAGTGGAGAGAGGGAGGCAGAGAGAGAAGTGGAGAGACATGCAGAGAGAGAGAGAAGTGGAGAGACATGCAGAGAGAGAGAGAAGTGGAGAGACATGCAGAGAGAGAGAGAAGTGGAGAGAGGGAGGCAGAGAGAGAAGTGGAGAGACATGCAGAGAGAGAGAGAAGTGGAGAGACATGCAGAGAGAGAGAGAAGTGGAGAGACATGCAGAGAGAGAGAGAAGTGGAGAGAGGGAGGCAGAGAGAGAAGTGGAGAGAGGGAGGCAGAGAGAGAAGTGGAGAGACATGCAGAGAGAGAGAGAAGTGGAGAGACATGCAGAGAGAGAGAGAAGTGGAGAGAGGGAGGCAGAGAGAGAAGTGGAGAGAGGGAGGCAGAGAGAGAAGTGGAGAGACATGCAGAGAGAGGCAAAAAGAGGGAGGAAGAGAGAGAAGTGGAGAGACATGCAGAGAGAGGCAAAAAGAGGGAGGAAGAGAGAGAAGTGGAGAGACATGCAGAGAGAGAGGCAGAGAGAGGTAGCGAGAGACAGAGACGGGGGGGTTTGGTTGGAGAATGATATTTACCCGAGTTGTTTGCGTATGTTTTAGATTATTATGCTGCAGATGCGTGTGTACTCTTTTTGTAGAACTTTTGGTTGAATCTACCTGCACTATTTGCTTTGGCAACAATGTGATTTATAACAATCATGCCAATAAGCACAGCTGAAATGGAGCGAGAGAGAGCGAGAGCGAGAGGGAGAGTGAGAGCGAGAGAGCGAGAGAGCGAGGCCATCGCTGTGCTCAAAAGCAGTCTTTCCTGTTTTCACCCACGTTCGTCTCGGTACACAAAGTGTTAAAAAAAAGTGTCCTGCTCAGATCTCACCCACATCCTCACATTAATAATTCTGCAGAACAACTAACACACAGATGACTTTGCTTCCTTGACTGGTTTTGCTTTGATTCTGTACAGAATAAGAAGGTAAGTCAGGATGGCTGCGTACGTAGCGTCTAAAGAGAGAGGAGGAGAAAAAATGAAGCCGGTTTCAGCAGTAAGAACTTTCAGTGTCACTCTAATTTCTGCTCAGATTTTACAAACAACCTAGAAGTGTTTGAACAAGAAAGAAAAAAAAAAAGAGAGGAAGAAAGAAAGAGAGAGAGAGAGATTTTCCACATGCTGGTCTCAGCCTCAGATGCTCCTCATGCTGCATCTTTTGTACACTTGTCTAGCCACAACCTTCAGAATCTCATTCTGGACCCTCGCTCAGTGCACTGAAAAGGAATTTTGTCGTTAAACGATATTAAAGTGTGGTGTGTGAAGCAGTTAGAAGTGCGTCAAGATAATCTTATTATTACTCGACGTGTTGCAAATAGCCCGAGACGTCGGTCAAACTCCAGCTTTTATTTTTTTTAGCCAGTTCTTGGACACATTCACTGAAGAAACAGAACAGTCTCTATAGCAAAGCTAGAGGTCTGGCTTGCGAGACTGATCACGACACTCGGGCGAGTCTCCACCCACCTCATGGCTCACTCCGGGGGTTCTTACTCGAGTCTGTAGATGTCCGATAGCCTATGCAAGAAGATCTCGATAGTCTCTATAGTCTTTTCAATAAAACGTTACACCACGGCACTGTCGAATTCCCCACTCTGATTAGTCAGGAGGTGTTGATTTATTTTCCTCCAACAGCAGCCTCGACAGTAGTTCTGGCTGTAATGCAAAATCCGCATCAGTCCACGGATGATGTAAGTTTTCTGTGAGGAGATTTTGACCTTACGGAAGGAGTCTCTAGTGTCAGTGCAGTAAGTGTCAGGCAGTAAGTTCTCCATCATGGGACTTTCCATTTTCTGGTTTCTCGGTAGCATGACGAGTTTCATCTTATTTTTCCTTTTATTAACTTCAATAGGGGGGGGGCGATAAATATTTATAGACGCTATAGAGGACATATCCACCTGTGGACTATGAACTAAAAAAAAACCAGGTGTCAATCTCACTGTGGTGTAAGAGGAAGAAAACACTTTAGGACACGCTGCTATAGGAAAATAATCAACTTCAGGGTGGTAAGAGTAAGTCTGCTTCACACTGTTGATTATTTTCCTAGAACAGCAAGCCCTTTAGTGTTGTACTCCTTACTTACTCGGATAGTTTATTACATTGTTTATCTATTACTTTCTCCAGAAACACCATCTGAGGGAGGGAGGGAGAGAAAGAAAGAAAGAAAGACAGAAAAACAGAAAGAAAGAAAAAGACAGAAAAAAAGAAAGACAAAGACAGAAAGACAGACAGAAAAACAGAAAAAAGACAGACAGAACGAAAGACAGAGACAGAACGAAAGAAAGAACGAAAGAAAGAGAACGAAAGAAAGAAAGAAAAACAGAAAGAAAGAGACAGACAGACAGAAAGACAGACAGAAAGAAAGAAAAAGACTGCAGTTGATAAGTTTTTAGTGCGAAATAGATAAAGCTCGTAAATCTAACCTTAAAAATAAAGCGAAATTTGGACACCAAACATATTAAACGTATTTTGGCTGGCCAACAGCATATGAGGGGGCGCATCGCTGAGCCGTGGGCGTCCTTGACCCTGTCGCCGATTCAGCGCGTAACAGACAACCGCACAGTGACGCCGAGTCGGCGTCCGTTCCGTTTTTAATTATCAAACGAAACAAATAGAAATAAAATATCTAAATAGCTTTAAACACAACAACTTCGAGACCTGACTGTTCACTCACTGCCTAATGGGGTCACACACCCCACCCCGTGACAGGTGCCACTGTAACGAGATGTTATTCATGACGTTGATGTACACATTCATACGCGTTAAAAAGGTTTGTACTACAGGACATTTTATCAGTCAGGATATAAAACTGACCGAGGATCTTAAATGATTTCAACTCACTTACGAGAAAATTGAAATAATAATCTCTGTCGCATACAGAACCCTTAAACCCAGCTCCAAAAGCCCCGACGTAAAGGCATGACAATTCCCTTGCAAAACATTTCCTATCCTTTGATCCTCAAAGACTCACAGGGAATTTTGTTTTTAAAAAATAAAATAAATTTGGTATATTTGCCAGAATTTGATGTTTTTACTAATCCTGTACTGAAAATCAGATAAGACACTACACACTGAGGTTGTGCTTGTATCCTGTGATGTGTGTGTGTAGGGAGGAGGACTTGAACATCTCCAGCTGTGGTTGGTCATGTACACCACAACAAAACCAAAACAAACAAGGTTGAAGTTACCCAGGATGCTCTGGGTGTGTTTACACCTCAATGTGGCCTGCAGGAGTGCACGTCGGTCTCGCATACACACACACGGTCACGGAATACGTGATAAACACCACAGAGCTTACACACCCATTAAAGTTAGCGCGTTAACACGCTTTGTGTTACTACAACCACACGCACACGCGTGCATGCAGAGCGTCACACACCCCTGCACCCGCATCGACCCAACCCATGCAATCACACGTACGAATCTCTGCAAATGAATCTTTATTTCAGTATATACACAAACCTCAGGCCTACGCCCACATCAATCAAAACCAACCTCAACTGTACATCGGTGCTTTAAAAGAGGAGGTTAAAAAACGAACAAGCTTAAGCATGGTATATTTATTAGGAATCATAATCGTGATAATAATCTTAAATTGTCCTTAAAAAGAAAGAAGAAGAAGAAGAAAAAAAAAAAACTCATAAATAGATGCGCAGAATTTCAGGTGTCCCCCAAACCCAAAAAGTATGCTCTCCATGTTTTCTCTCTTTCTGCCTCTGTGGTAAACCTGAAACGTTTCTGACATCAAAATACAGCACAGCAGCTGTGAGAGATTTTTTTTTTTTTTTTTTTTTTTATAGTTGCTGTTTTCTATAAAGACGTTTTCTCTCTCTCTTTTCCACTCGAGTGCACCATTATTATAATCAACAGGTATTAAAATTCCACTTGAAAAAGAGTCTATATATTTAAAAAAAAAAAAAAAATTAATAAAATTGTAACAAAAGCTGGCGAAGACAAATTTAAAAACCTGTATCGATACCGTTTTTTTTTTTTTTTTTTTTAAAGAGAAAAAAAAAAGCTGCTCAGTGAATGGATTAACCTGGTTCATTTCTGAGGTAAGACTATTTGATAAAGAATGACAGAGTGCTATTGGAAAAATGTTTAAAAGTTCATATGCCCCGTGGGGGATCAGTCGAGCGGCCTTTGGGATTATTTTGTATGGCAGCTTGTTGTAGGTAGAAGTTTAAAATGGACAGTTATTAAGCTCTACTCTCTCGTAAATGCCTTCTTCTGGTTGGCTTTGACGACGTCATCAGGAGACGGCGTGTCGAAGGAGAACGGCATGATGTGATGGAGGGGTGGACCCTGCACTCGTTCTTTCACTCCTGCTGTCTGTTTGCTGTACGGGAAAGCTTGATGCCCCGCCCTGCTGCACTGGCTCCTCCTCTTCCTCATCTGCACGCACATGGTGAGAGCAAATACGGACGGCTCTGCAAAAACCCCCGCTAGGTTTCGCTTCATCGAACGGTTCGAGCATGGTGAAGCGGGAGTGCGGCTGTAATCGCGAGGAGTGGAAGGCTCGGGCGACGTTTGTGATATGAGGACGCTTAAGTCGACGTTTAGAGGTTCGCGGGCCTGAGAGGATTGCTTAGCCTGCGCCGGTTTCTGTTTTTGCCGTTTGGGTGTTGCAGCTCGGTGTTGGGATATGAGCTCCGACAAAGATGGTGTGGAGGAAAATCCAGGAAGAGGAGCGTTAGGAGGAGGTTTGGGAAGAGGAAGCGTAGGAAGAGGCAGATTGTTGGGACCGAGGCTGCTGCGTTGTGTTTTAGTAGTGTTACCGTTACTCGGTGGATTCGCCGTGAGCGTGGATATATTTTGCAAGCCTGGCACTGAATTGAAAAGATCAGGGCTGTTGCTCTGATGCTCCTCAATCAGCTCAGCCAATGAGAGGCTTCCACTTTGACCACTGACCCCAGGACTTTTACTAACCCCTCCCACTTCCACTGGCTTACTAGCCTTCCAGGAGTTACTCAGACTCTGTAGTGGTACAGGCAATGATCCAGCCATCTTAGAGTCTTGTAGAGACAGACTACTCAGAGAGCAAGACAGAAGGCTGGAGCTGGGGCTTACAGAGGTGAGACTGCCCAGGCTGGGAAGAACACAGAGATCCCCAGAGAGGGAAATACCAGGTCCCAGCTGGAGACACTGGCCAAGACTAGAGGAACCAAAGTTGGTAAAGGAGATATTTGGACCCTGAGCTGGACTTGCACGCTTGCGCTCGTGCTCAGCCATCAGTTGAGCCAGAGAGCTCGGTCCGGCAGCTACACAACCAGTCCCTGAATTTGGAGTTAACGCGTCCTTCGCCAAACCACCCGCAGAAAACTGACTACGGTCCTTGACGTCTTTTGGGTCGGTCGGGGCTAAAAGATCGCTAAGGCTGCATGAAAGCCCTGATCCAGACTGTGGCTGTGTACGTGTCGACACGTGTGTTACACGTGTGACCCTATCAGTGTCGTGTGGTGCGGAAAGGGATAAGGCTCCTTACCTTACGAGGGCCAATTGAGAAGAGGAGGCGGAGGAGGAGTGGGAAGCGGAAGATGATGAGTGGCGAGGCACCACAAGCAGGCATACAACGGTTGAGATCAGACAAAGAGAGAAAAAGGCAATACGTTACTCACTTGGTGGTTAAAGTCAATATTGAGATCAATGTGCCATTTTATTTACTATAACTCTGGCCTTTTAGATTCGAAAACAACTCTTATTGAACACTCGCACAAGAAAATGAGTACAGAGAACTACAAAGTAACCAGAAATACCCAGAAAGTGTCCTTAAGCCTACATGAAAACAGACTGAACAGAAGATGAGGTGACATGACCAAGTCTTCAGCTGCTTTATTTTAACTCAAAGTGAAGTGGTTAATCTGAATCTGGCAACACCAAAAAAATAAAATATTTAAAAAAATCAAGCAAGATATATTTGCTTATTTGGTTTATCAGGCAGAGAGCTGAGCTGCTTTCCAGAAAAACAGAAACAGAGGTCTGAAAGGAAACAGAAACTACTCAGATCCACTGCATGGTGATATCTGATATGACAGCCTGTACAGGATCTCAAGGAGGGTTTATTTTTTCTGATTGTTGTGACCAAAAATCCTTGATCCTTGGCCGCTGTTAATTTTGCAGAAAACTTCTTGAATTGCAAGAAATTGTGTTTCACGGTGACGTCTGTTGGCAAACGAGACTTACTAGCTGTACTCATGTTCATCGCACGTGAGTCGAAGTGAATACGGCTAAATGCACATTGTGATGACGTCACTCGGCCCAAATCGACGGTAATTTTGAAACATTGCAAGCTCCTCCGAATACTGAGGACTTTCCATTTTGCGTTAATTTCTGTGCCCGCAAAATCGCTAAACCCTGGAGGGACGGAGATATGTGTGTATGTATATGTATATATGTGTATTATATATATATATATATATATATATACACACACACACACTTTTTTTTTTTTTTTTTTTTTTTAAAGTCAACCAGGAAGTGTAGAAATATTGATATTGTCCCATTTTACAGAATACCACGGAACATTTTTTGTTCTTCTAAAAACCAAGTCCTCTTCATTTGGATTAGCGCTGAAGTGGACTGGTCGTACATGGGCCATTCTTTGGCCAACTAGAAATCATCACCACAACATGCGATTGGTTAAAGATCATGGATATGTTGCAGCAAACATGGCGGCAATTCGTGCAGGAATCACCCTGCGGCCAAACCAGCGAGCAACAAAGCGGCAGGTGACCGTTTTCTAGGTACGCTTGGCAGGGGCAGCAATTTCAGTGACAGTGTAGCATGAAAAGGCAACAGTACCACAGATGTTGAGATGTTGACAACTTCATGCACAATAGGAACGAGGCCGTGAAGCAACAAAGACAAACGACTGAGCAGCATGATTCCTCGGACCAATTGTATAGTGCACATGGTATGGCATTGTCCCCCCCCCCCCCATCCCCCCTCATAACTTTATGCTGTTTTTGACATACCTTAGAATTCGGAATCATGGAAATAATTATGGAAATATATCCATTTGATTGAGGGAATAAACATTTCCATACTGGTTGTTTGTTAGCATCAAGCTATATACAATACGTGTATATACAGTAGAACTCATTTAAACAGTCCCTCCAGGATTTTGCGATCGCAGAGGTTAACGGCAAAAATAATAATTTTTTTTTTTAATTACAGAAGATTTTCCGCAGATTCGGGCCGAGACGCGTCGTGTGACGTCATCACGACGTGCATTCAGTCAAAAGCCCTCTTCGATTCACGTGCGTCGAACATGAGCACGGCTAAAAGGTCTCATTTACCAACGGTAGTCCGTGCAAAACAATTTAGAGCGACTGCAATTTCGCCAATTCGAGTAGTTTAACGCACGAAAGTAAATAAATAAATAAATAACTCGCAAATTGCACCATAAATTTTGAAAAACGCTGAAGCATCTCTGTCCGCAACAATCACGCAAAAAAAAATAAAATAAAATAAAAAACTCTGCGACATCCTGTACGGACTGATTAAAGGTAAAGACGTGCTACTTTGTTTTGTTTACTGTTGATGCTGTGAGCAGCCGTTCTGATTTGACGTCACTTGCTGAACTCGGTGTTCAGGAGACCGTCCCTAGTTCCTACCTCTACTACCTGTTGTTTTTTTATTGTTTTTTTTTTTACACGAGTTATGTCCTTTAATCAAACGCATCTTATCCTGTCGTACACGACCTCTCGCTAAATGTAATGTGTATGGAGAGCATTAGGAAGAGAAATAAAGCTTGGAACCAAGTACCAGATCTCAGTGGGGTCTCGGGAGACATTCGGCAGCTAGCACGGTTAGCTAATCTGCGCTGCTAATCTCTTATACGAAGCCTGGCAATTAACACAGGTCAAACATCCACATTGTTTCAGCAGTAAACTTCATTTAAAATAGGTTTTAAGACAAATAAATTGTATACTTGGGTAAATCGTGGGCCACAGGCTATGCATTTTAGTTTGTTTTTAGTTCCCTTTCTCGTCATTGCTAGCATTAACGTAGGGTAACGGCGCTGATATTGAACGCCTGTAATTCTGTTAAAACTAAATTGGGGGTTGTTGTAGGACTAAATGTCCTAGATTGGTACTTATGTGGGTCTTATTGAGTAAAAACACCTTATAGCTTATACGCTGTAAAGAATATATAAGCTATTCTACACCGAAAGATCTGAATTTAATATACTCTACAAAGTCCTCTACAATGTCACGTCATTCATTCACACCACAGAGGAACAAGCAGTGCTGAAAGTTAATAGGTCTATCATCTTTTGGAAAGCCCCTGGAGTTTGGACGTGGTCCACTGAGAGTATCCCTGACTAGGGGTGTGTACCTTTCTGTGGTGGAGGCTGGGTTTTGGGTGCGGCTGTCTGCTTGCTGCTGCTTTCCGCAGATAGAATGGAGTCGAGAGCTCTGTGAGGATCGCAGTCGTACTTCAGAGCCGCCTCTCTCAGTGTGGGCTCAGGCACAGAGTCTCCCAGCACCGTCCTCATCTGGTCCAAACACGAGTACAGCTGACCTACACACACACACACACACACACACACGTCATCTTGCGTAAATACAAGTACAACCCACCTGAAAGTCAAGGCGGAGAATTAAAACCTGGCTCAATTACTGTACAAGTCCACATTTCACACCCCATATACACAGAGCCATCACTAGAACACTTTCATCAACTCCACAGGAACATCTGCAACATTTCCCTTACAGGAGCCTCGCGCTGGTGTCGAACGATTACGACATCCTACACTGCAATCAGACTTCCCGTGAAGCAGGAGAGAATTTCTTCAGCGGGGAACATCCAGCAGAACTGCTCGAAGAAAACTCCCTCGACATACAGTACCGAGGAACACGGAAAGTAAAGATGGCTTCGAAAAAGGATGAAATCCAATCTTTCTATTTAAAAGAGAAACGCTACAACGTCCAGTAAACAGTAATAAACTAAACAAACTAAATATTTGGTGCTAAAACCATTGGCGCTTTGTTTTTTTGTTTTTTCCTAAACAGTAGTCCCAGATACAATTTGTGCATTTGTTTTTATAAGGAAATGACCTGGAAGAGTTACTGAGCGTCTTGCAGAACCAGCCACGGTTCTTCTGGAGACTTTGACTGTCGCGCTCGCTATTTTTGCAGCAACGACTTAATACGCTGCTTTCTTTACCAACACAAAAAAAATTCTCGGTTGGGAAAAGTAAATGTTTGGAAATCTAAAATGTTTTTGTACTGACTCGATAACGCAGAATTTGTAAAAAATAAATATCTATAGTAAAATTTGTACAAAAAAAATAAAAAAAATAAAAAAAGACCTTTGCATGGTACTGTACATTTCAGTGAAAAGGTAAAGAAAGAATTTGACATTACTTTTATAAAATAATTTTATTTAGTGCGTTATTTTTCACAGGCATTCCGTCGTTACCAAAATGACTAACAAAATAAATAACAAACTGACTGAACAGTCATTTAGATTCTTAGTTAATCAAAAGACTTGTTTTTGCTACGTTGTTTGTTTTCCAAAATTTGCGATGCGATTTGAGGGGGGCTTTTTTTTGGCGGAAAACTACTCGAATTGGCCTGAGCGCAACTGAAGGAGAAAGTTTTGCACGGTGATGTTTGTTGGCAAACGAGACCTTTTAGTTGTACTCACGTTCGACGCACGTGAATCAGAGAGGGTTACGGCTGAATGCGCGTTGTGATGACGTCACATGACGCGTCTCGGCCCGAATCTGCAGTAATTTCGAGAAACTGCAAGCTCCACCGAATTTTTTTTTTTTTTTTTTGGTGATTGCAAAAATCGCTAAATCCTACAGGGACTGATTTATAACTCGGGTCAGGTGTTATATATTAGGCATGGATCAAGACAGAAAATGTGGGTACAAAATTCTTTCAGGAGTGGTTTTATGTGGAATTGAAGGGGGAACGAAGAAAAAAAAAACCCTTTCAAAAGTGTTTTTCTGTTAGTCGTTGCCGTTTGGCTACACCTTGCGTGAGCGGGTCGAGCGTCTGCGTGACGGTGGGCGACGTCGGCATCTCTTCCTCTTCCTCGTGTTCTTCCTCCTCCAGCGGCTCTACCTGCCGTGTCTGCCGCGAGTCCTGCCGCGAGTAAATGAACTGAGCAGCTGTAGAAATCAAACACACACACAAACACATCAGGAGACATCTCCAGCTAGTGGCTGTTAGAACATTTACAATACGTGCTAAGATACAAGATGCACCGTATTCCGACTACGCAACAAACCAGACACGAATACGTTTTCGCTTGCTAACCCTAGAGTTGGGTGGTAAAGTTTAGGCACCCCACACACCTCGATTTTGTTCTGAATGTCCAGCATAACAATGTTTAGGATCATGTGTGTGTTATATTTCTCGATTATTTCACAGGCATTGCTCTTTTCAGTGTCTTCCTGGCACGATAAAATACCGACGTGGCTCAAACTTTATACGGAAAACAGATTAACCCAAACACACACGTTATGCATCAATATAATGCCTTCACTAAATCTTCTAAATGTTGCCAACATTACAATGCACTGTATTGTGTTTATATATACTGATCACAACCAAGGCAGCTCGAGTGCTGACCAAGACAGACCCATAAATAAAATGCCTAGGTTTTACACCCAGATCATTAGGGTGGACGTCAACGTAGCTTGTGAGTGCGGTGTGTTTCGTGATCTGGGTTTACCTGAGCACGGGACTGAGGATCTGCACGGTGTATATAATCACATAGCACTACAATATCACAATACCAACCCGTAGCAGGCGAGATGCAGTAGTCATCGTCCACCGATTGCCCGTAAATGTCGTCATCCTCAAAATCTGTAGGTTAAAATAATACACCAGAAAGGTACAGGTATGAGGTAGAGACAATGCCAGCATTTGAGTGAATGAATGGGCCTAACAGCCCAGTTTTTAAATAAAAACAAACACATTTACAAACATGTATAGAAGCATAATCATTCATATTAATAAGTGCAACAGTTTAAATAGGACATTGAGCGTCTTTATTGTTTTATTTCAGCTTTCAGCACTTATCTGTGTTTCTCCAGATTCGTCCTCTCTGCCTCATCAACACTAACTATTACTGAACATTATCAACAAGTTAAGTATTATCTCTGGTTAGCTAACCAGGCTTGCTAGGTAAGTTAAAGCTGACTATAGGCAGTTCAGGCAGTCAAACCCATGATATTTGATTCCTACAATGATAACACACACAATAAGAGTCATTTCAATGCTGTTTTAAATCCTGACACGCGAGCACATCAATAAAGCCGGCCACCTGCTGCTTAGATAGTTAGCAAAGTTAGCTAAGCTAGCTACACCAAACTAGCTAGTTAATAAGTCTAACTAAGCCCAAAAAACAAACAAACAGATTGACATTAATCACCTTCATCGTAATTATACCCTCGAACATTCCTGTGGCGGGACATTGTAATTTTATTTCAGCTGTTGTGTTCTTTTTTTTGGTTTGTTTGTTTTTTTTCTGCTAAAAAGTTGAAGCATATGCGTCCATAGGAATAATACTGACGTAAGCACCTCACTGCAGCACAGCCGCCATGTTTTCTCTGAGCTCTGCGCATGCGCACTGCACTACGAGTCACTACCCAGGGCTTTCAAAGAAAAAGTCGCTTTAGCAGCCTGCATGAACACGTGACCTGGGCTAGGTTTGTTTGCAAAAAGCACAAATTTTGTGTTATAAATCATGATTAAAACGACATTTATTTAATTCTAGAAGTTTAAATCTAGAAATGTTGTTATTTGGAATGGATCAGCATGACTAATTACACTATATACACAATTAATGCATAGTAAGTGTGGGATATATATATATATATATATATATATATATATATATATATATATATATATATATATATATATATATATATATATATATATAAAATTTATTTATTTATTTATTTTACTGATGTTTCCAAACTGTATTGTTGCAATATAATATAATAATATAAAAAATATATATATTTAAAATGATTTCTTGGTCACTTTTAGCTTTATAAAACTAACCCTGCTGTGGGGTGCAGTGGGGGAATGATAGAAACCCTCATAGAAATTGTAATGGCTTTAATGGTTATAATGGGAATTGTATTGGTTTTAATGGAAACTGTAATGGTCCCTGTGGGTCTCTACTGGTAATTTCTTGCCTTCTTTTGGCAGCTTGTTATGTCTAGTGGATACCATTATGGAACAATATTGGTAATGGTTTTAATGGTTAGATGATTGTTTGTAATGGTATTTGTAGTAGAAACCATTAGAATTTCTTTGATGGTTTCTATTGTTTTTGCGGGTTTTCTCAACAGGGAAGTTTGTATAAAACAAAGCTCAATGATATGTCCTTAACAGAATTTAAGGACATTGATTTTGTAGACGTTTTGATGTACATTTATCCTTCATTCATTCATTCGTTCGTCTTCGGTAAGAGCTTTATCCTAGAACCCGAAGGAAACCCAAGCGGAGATGTGGAGAACATGCAAAACTCCACACAGACAGTAAACCTGGAGCTGTGAGGCGACTACTCACCGCTGTACTTTTATACCTTTATAACATGTAGGTATTTGATTGACACTTTAATCCAAAGCAACATACTGAGAGAAAATAACGTCCAAACAATTTAGGGGTGGCTCTCTGGCACTTCTGATCACTATCACAGAGCTTGTCTACTGATTGGAAAATTGCGTCACTGCTGCGGCATAAACAAGGCCCTTAACAAAGTCCTCAACTGGTCCAGATGTGTCCTACGTCTGCCCCCAACTTCCTTTCACCCTATTGGGACATACTGTACTGTACACACATGTATCAAGTACATATGTATAATCTTTAGCCCCAAGACAGTGATATCAAGGTGGAGGAAAATTCCCCATGTAAGAGTTATCTCCTAGTGTGAATTGATTGTCCCACAGCTGCTGCACCTTGCCTACTCCTGGAAACCACCTTATTCCCCCCACCCCTCATCACCACCACCACCACCACCACCACCACCAAGCTGCTCCTCTCACCCCCCTTCCTCTCCAGCAGGACATTTGAAACAGAGGATTAACAATGCTAATTCATTTATCAGTACTGATAACAAGTACTGATATCAGTACTGCATAATCTGCAGGATTCCATATGCTGTATACAAATACACACTCACACACAAACACACACACACATTGAGATGGGTGACAAAGTAATTACTCATGTGGGAACCATTTACTGATTTATTTTGCAGTCTAGTACACTTGTCACTGCAAATTAAAAAAAATTCATCAGATCACCTTTATCCGCTGATGAAACACTGCTATCCTGATGGGCGTGGTCTCTTCCAGGAGAACAGTGTACAAGGGCTCTCGGAACATTTTAATGAGGATGAAAATGATGTAAATCATATGCTTTGGCCTTCACACTCACCAGCCCTCAACCAAATCGAACAACTATGGGACATTTTTTGTTGGAGTGCCGTGTTAGACAACACTCTCCAACAACCATCATCAAAACACTGCCTGATGGAATTTCTTCTGGAAGAACGGCGTTTATCACTCCAGAGAATCGATGGGAAGGTGCATTGGTGGTCAAATGCCTTACTAAGACAGTTACTAACACTTAATTGTGTACGTACAAGCCCTGAAAAAAGCACGACTCAAAGTTTCCAATAACTCTGGACTCCTAAATGCAACCGCACTATCCAGATGAATCAGAGTTATGTGTATGTGCGTGTGTGTGCGAGTGTGTGTATGTGTGTGTGTGTATGTGTGTGTGTGTGTGTGTGTGTGTGTGTGTGTGATTGATCTTCTCTAGCAGTCTGCAATCTTTTGCTGAAAGGTGTCATTCACATCTGTATGACATTTGACACTTGAGTGCAGGTCTAAATTTAACTTGGAACAAAAACAGACACCTGCAGTACACACACTCGAGTTTGAGGTGCACTTGCCTGGTTCTTTCTTAAACTGACCTAAATACACAGAGAGTGAGGAATGAACAAAACGATGTATGTGTGAGAGAGAGACAGAAAGAGAGCAAAAGAGAGAATATGCAACATTTCCCCATGTAAATCAGACTGAAGATCAAAGCATAGATAGATAGATAGATAGACAAACAAACGTTATCGATTAGGGATTAGCACAGTTGCCTCGCACCTCTGGGGTTGGGGGTTCAAATCCACATCCCGTGTGCCTGGACTTTGCATGTTCTCCCCATGCTTCGGGGGTTTCCTCCGGGTACTCTGGTTTCCTCCCCGAGTCCAAAGACATGTGCTGTAGACTGATTGGCATTCCCAAATTCCCCGTAGTGTGTGAGTGTGTGTGCGTGATTGTGCCACCCTGTCCAGTAGGTCCCCCGTCTTGTGCCCCAAGTCCCCCTATGATAGACTCCAGGCTCCCCGCAACCCTGTATAGGATAAGCAGTAGAGAAAATGGATGGATGGATGGATGGACTTTATAGATATTAAACTAAATTGTCATATATTAAGTCAAAAATATATCACTACACTTAAAGACACTTCAACAATACACCAAATATATCCTCTTTTTTAATGAGGTACGCTAATAAAGTCCGATCCAACATGTACTGTCATGTTCCTTTTAAATGAAACTTTCACGTTTTTTTTTTTTTTTTAACAAATAACCAATGGAGTCGTTCAGGGTTATAGCCTTACCATTAAACTGCATCGTGATGTGACATAATTATATTGCTGTACTATATAGACAAATATGGGTCACGGTGGATCCGGCGTCTACCCCAGGAACACCCCAGGGTGTGAGGAAGGAATACACCCTGAATTGGATTCCCGTCCATCACAGGGCACCATTCACACACACGTTCAATATATATATATATATATATATATATATATATATATATATATATATATATATATATATATGTGTGTGGGGGGGGGGGGTGTATATTTATATATATATATATATACACACACACACATATATATATATATACATATATATACACACACACACACACACACACATATATATATATATATATATATGAATATGAAAGACTGCAATAAGTTGGTCTCAGAGTTCAGTTTTTAGAGAGGTTATGGTTGTGGTTGCATCTATGTGCGCGTGTGTGTGTGTGTGTGTGTGTGTGTGTGTGTGTGTTTACTTCCCTAAAACCTGCTATCTGCAGAGAAGTGACAGTAAGCATGTGCGTTCAGAGCAGAGAGAGAAAATGAGTTAGAATTAACTTCACACCTCATAGTGTGTTTGTGAGTGTGTGTGTGTGTGTGTGTGTGTGCGTGCATGTACATGTGTATGTGTGTCACTACTCACACTGGTCTCCATGGTATCCCCTACGTAATGTGGACAGGCCTTTCCAAGTGACAGACTTTACTATAACGGAAACATGTAATAGTGAAATCCTTTATCTCACACTATCAGTCTAATCAAAATTGCAAACTCACTCACAATTGTTTTGTAGCAAGGATTTATAAAAAAAAATCCTTGCGAGCACAAGTCTTGCACATATATCAATATTTAATCTAGTCAATATATCCTTATTATAACAGTAATTTTTGTTATGTAGTACTGCATAACACAAAACAAGTCAGATCGGTTATATCATACACCTAAATGCAACATGCAACTTTTACTCATCCATATGCCTTCATTTACACACTAGAGGTGTTAAAGAAAACATACTCCCCCAAATATATTACATACAGTGTCCTCCGAAACTATTGGAACAGCAAGACCAAGTCAATTCTTTTTGCAGTAGACTGAAGACATTTGGGTTTGAGATCAAAAGATAAATATGAGAAGAGAGTTTAGAATTACAGATTTTATTTCCTGGTCTTTCTATGTAGAGGTGTTAAACAACATAGAACATAGCACTTTTTTATTTCAGAACACCCAATTTGTGGGCGAGCAAAAATACTGGAACATGTGACTGACAGGTGTTTCTTGTTACCCAGGTGTGTCCTGTTAGAGTGATTTTTTTAAAACAATAAAAACCTCTACTATTGGTTGTAGCTTTCAGTTTCACCTGTGAAGACTGTATTTGTTGCTAAAAAAAAAAAAAGTAAACAAGCATGAAGATCAGAGAGCTGTCTATGGGAGAAAAACAAGTCATTTTGAAGCTGGGAAAAGAGGGAAAATCAATCAGAGGTACTGCACAAACACTGGGCATGGCCAATATGACAATTTGGAATGTCCTGAAAAAGATGGAAACCACTGGTGTATTGAGTGTATTGAGTAACAGACACTGAATGGGTTGGCCAAGGAAGTCAACAACAGTTGATGACAGAAACATTGTGAAAGCTGTGAAGGTAAACCCAAAAACAACGGACAGCGACATCACCAACAACCTCCACAGGGCAGGGCTGAAGGTCTCACAATCCACCAGAGCAGAAATATAGAGGGCATACCACAAGATGCAAACCACTCACCAGCAGTAAGAATCGGAAAGTCGGTTTGGAATTCGCAAAGAAATACAGAGATGAGCCACAAAAGTTCTGTTCCTATACTTTTGCTTGCCTAAAAATTGGGTGGTCTGATACAAACGGTTTCTATGAATGTTTTCTGATGTTTAACACATCTAGATATAAATACCAGGAAATAAAAACTGAAATCCTAATCTCTCGTCTCATATCCATCTTTTCTTCTCAAACCCAAATGTCTTTGGTGTAGAGCACAAACAAATGAATTGCCATTCCAACTGTTTCAGAGGGGGCTGTATGTTTATAGTGAAATATTTTCTGGTGCTGATTTGTTGGTTGGTGTTGTATTTTCATCATTCCTGTGAGAAGTTAATGGTTTAATGGCTTGGGGGCTTAGCGGTTAAGGCTCTGGGTTACTGATCGGAAGGTCTGGGGTTCAAGCGTCAGCACTGCCAAACTGCCACTGTTGGGCCCTTGAGCCTCTTAACCCTCTTAAACCACTTAACCCTCTCTCCTCCAGGAGCGCTGTATGACCTGACCCCAACTTCCTAACATGCGAAGAAAACAATTTCACTGTGCTGTAATGTATATGTGACCAGTAAAGACTCATTATCATTATCATTATGTCCCGTTGATGCCACAGTGGGAGATTGCTAGAGCTGACACAACTTAACAGTTCCTCGCTGAACAGGAGAAATTAATTCAGCAATCTAAAACATAACGTAAGAGATAACAGTCAGGTCTTGCTGAAGTATGAAACTTACTGGACAGATTAAAGGATTAAAGCGCTGCTGCATCGCCCTCTTTATCGGCAGCTAGCAGTAAAAAAACCAACCCACAATAGACCCACATGTAGATGAAAAAAGTTTCAACTAAAAAAAAGAAGATCATTAAAGATCACAGATTGGTTATAAAGATTCATATGCAAGTCATTCAGGTTTTTCCTTTAACACTTCTAAAATTCCTTTGATTTCCTTCTAGAACGTTGTAATGAGTTCTGAGTAATTTTGACTGCAGGCTCTTCCCAGGTAATCTGCACAACCCTGCTTTGTGACTAACTTGTGTCTGTAATGAAGGAACCCATGGATCCTCCTCCTTTAGTTGAGATGCATGGATGAGCATGTGTAACCCCATGGAGAGCCACAACAATCCCACAGCGTCCACAGGAACATCAGCGCTCAGAGACAATGGACCAAGCCAAATGATGTAATCGGACGTGACTGCAGCATCATGACAATTATTAACAGTAATAAAAGCAGAGAACAAAACACATGCAACGTTTGTTGAATTTAGAACAACTTTCATGATGAACATGTGAAAGTGTGATCATAGATTAAAACACATTTCTGTTCCACTGAACTGACAATAACAGATCTAGTCTGAAATATCAACAGTTCAACAGTCATTTAAATAATGCTTTGGAAACATGGCAGGTGAAGAAAGAGATGGGCAGTTTATGTTTATGTAATAATAGCCTATAGTTCAAGGACAAATGCACAAAAACATTTAGATTAGATATGATCCCCCATCAGTTATCTCCAGTGCTGCCAACTTAGTGACTCTGTCAGTAGATTTGGTGCCATTTTAGAACCTGAAGACAAATATAGCGATATTCCAGACAGACATTAGCGACTGTCCTGCATTCAATATGGCCCTCCAGGTCAGATCAGAGCTGCTGGTTATAGGAGATGAGAGAGAGAATTTCAGTAGAATCACCATCAGTATGTAAAGCCTGATTCAGACATGCCTGTGTGAGTCTATGCTCCCAACAATTAATCAGTGGTCATCATTTCTCCCAACGACCAATCACTGATCACTAGTGTTACTAAAGACCAATCACTGATCACTAGTGTTACTAAAGACCAATCACTGATCACTAGTGTTACTAAAGACCAATCACTGATCACTAGTGTTACTAAAGACCAATCACTGATCACCATTGTTCCCAATGATTTATCACTGATCAGTATTGTTACTAAAGACCAATCACCGATCACCATTGTTCCTAATGACCAATCACCGATCATTGTTGCTCCCAACAACCAAACACTAATCACCATTGTTTTTTTCCACCCTCACACTACTTTGTTCTTGGTTTTTAAATCCTCTTGGCAGTATTTACGAGTAATAAACGCAAGTTATTCCATCTATATCTGTTTCCTGACTACTTTCACCCACTGCCTCTTTTTGTCTGGTAGAAATGATTGCATCGTGCAAACACGTCAATCTTTTGTGGTGCCATGACCAAAGACGCCTTCTTTCTGTAGGAAATGAGTTATAAACTATTATTTTTCTATTCTGATTAAACTCTATTCTAAGTGTCTTCCTTTTTCATGTAACATGCTTTGATTATCATCATGACTTTTAAAAAATATATACAAATCTGGAGACTTCTAACAGGCATTAAACTTACCCATGAAAGAAATGTGCAACACTGGTTATCTTTTTTTTTTTTTTTTAATTAGTTACCAAGAAGGAAGTAAAAGGAAGCTTCAGTTCTTTAAAAGTGAAAGTGAGAGTGCAGAGTGTAGGGAAAATCATTCAGAGAAAATGTAGAAATAACGACATGTCTCGTTCATAAACGACATTTTACATGCCACAGTGATCCAGGCTACAGCAATGGCAGCCTATATTCTGCTTTTAGAAGCTTAAACCATGAAAAGCTCTGCATTGAAATGACCCCCATTCAAGTTCCTCCTCCAGCTCGGTAAACATTACTAGCACTGCAGCACGAGTGTGTGTAACTGGAGTTTAGCGCGACCAGGCGACCGAATTGGCGCGCTGACGACAGAGCAGCACTTGACGCCTCGCTCAACCGCGCATGCGCTAATACAAACGCGCGAACTTTAGCGGGGGGGAACGGGGAGGCCGTGCCAGAGCTTTGTCTGATGGATGGTGTGTTTACAGTCTGGCTCATTCCCCCTTAATGTGAGCTTAATGTCAGTCCACTTCCTTCTCATCGCGGAGACCAGGAGCGTATAGCGAGCACGCCTGCATACACACATACACGCGCGCGCGCGCACACACGCACGCATCCTCACACACACACACACATACGCGCGCACTAAACTAAACTTCTCTCATCTCACCTTCCAACACACGGGATGGCGAGGCGACCGAGACACAGGTAGGCATGGAGCTCCTTTTGCTTTAAGTGCACTTTATGATTTAATGCTGGATGCATGCATGGTGCTGCTGCTGATGATGATGGTGTGTACGTACGTGCGTGCGACAAGCTCGAGAGCTGTAAGTAAGCGAGTAAAGATATTTATATTTATTTATATGCGCACGCGGATGAATGCTTTCCTTTTTCTTGAGCGTCGCGTGTGAGCGGTATATTTACAACGACGGGTTTTTCGTTTTAATCTCTGATTAGCGTTGTTTTTTTGTATTTAATTGCTAAATCCTAACAGTTCTCCGGCTCGCGCGCAGGAACAGGTGGCTTGGTGGTGGTGGTGGTAGTGGTGGTCATGTGAGTGAGTAGAGCGAGCTCGCGCTCTGGTGCCTGGTGGTCGCGCTCTCATTTAAATTTTCATTCATTCGTTGCGCGTGCGGGTCCGTCGGTCAGTCAGGATGAGGATGAAGATGAGCGTCGGGGGTCGAATTACTTTTTGGAAATAAGTTACTATCTTAAACTGAGACCTATTCTTAAATAGTTTCAGGTGGAAATAAGAGCTGTACACAAGCTGTAAATGTGTCAGCGGGGCTGTTTTTGAGGTAACCAAGGTGATTTTGACACTGAAAGAAAGTTCGAGAGTAACCAAGACAACAGTGTGACCTATAACCTATTTTCAGTTGTTGTTGTGTTTTATTTTTTTTAAACTTCATATCATTATCTGAATTGTTTTACATCTAAAAGACAGGTGTGTGTGTGTGTGTAAGAGAGAGAGAGAGAGTTTGTCTTTTAGCTTCGAAAAGGTTTGGTCTCGTTTTCGCCTCCATCTATAGTGTGACCCTAAACTGAACCCCAGTTGCTCCCACGTCAGGTTGGTTTTGGCTTAAATCGGTTAATAGCGGTTATTATTTTACCTCCAAACCTGTGGTTTCGCTCGTTATGCTGCAGAAACTATTTATTTATTTATTTATTTATTTATTTATTTATTTATTTATTTCACATCATGTGGAAGTTCCCGGATATATGACTGACGTGCAAAGAAAAGAAAAAAAAAACCCAAATCGTAATACTATCTTTTCTTTTCGACAAGTGCGTCAAGAGTATTTGAAAAGTTTCTGCGACAAAAACAAAGAGACGCGATTGTTTGGGCGTCAAACGTGAAAAAAAAAAAAAAAAAAAAAACCCGAGCGCACGCGACGGCGGAAACAGGGGTCGGGGTCACGCGAGTAATGAACGGCGAGTTGTAATGCCCTGCTGTCAGTGTGGCACGAGCGCACTTGTGTGAACTCTTCTCCGTACTCGGTTGCATGCACACGCATACACACACACACACAAATATAATAATAATTAAATATTTTTTTTAGTATTATATCTGGTGCAGAAAAGTTCATGCATAATTAGGTGTTTAATTTGAACACAGTTTTGAGTAATATACAAAGTCGCATAATCAACACTACAATATCTAGCCCAGGCTTCACATGAGTTTTACACTCATTCCAATCTCTCGATGTGAATGCTCTAAAACTGCTCATATAGCTAGTATAGAGTAAAATGAATAGGTAACCCCAAGATCCCCTTTTCTTTCTTTCTTTCTTTCTTTTTTTGGGGTGAAGATCGACACGCCCCTGACCTCTTCCTTGTCCTTTATCAATCATTAAACAGTAATGATAAGCACAAGGCTTACATAAACACACATAGCACCTAAAGTGTGACACAAAAGCCAGGTGAGCACGGGCTTCCACGCATGCCGTGCTTCCTTCTGATTGGCCAAGAGCCGGCCAGGTGAGTTAGTTGAGCATGTGGCTGTGACAGGACCCGAGCAGGTCTGAACATGCAGTGGTGGGGAAACAGGGCCGCTCCACGTTTTGTACATATATCTGTGGAAACCAAAAACATCAGAACAGGTTTCTCTCAATCTGCTGGTACTACAGGTTCAGCCACTTCACTTTTGTTTTGACTGTGTTATCGCTCAATTTTTCTATTATTCATGACAGTATGACTAGGGGGCTGTTTGTAATTCGCTATACGTCATACATGTCTTTTTTTTTGGAACAAAAAATTGACTCAGAGTCTTCTCTCACTCATTATACCACTCTCTCTCTCTCTCTCTTTAACCTTTACTCCTCCTTTCCCTTCCTTCTTCCACCGTTCTGTCCTCCCCTCACGCTTTACTCCTTACCTTCTTCGATTGCCCCGTCCCTCTTCCCCGCTTTCTCTTTCCCTGCAGTGTTTACAGCAGCGACGAGGACGATGACGACGTGGAGATTTATGATCACGACTACGATGCGCCGTTAGCCAAAACAGGAAAACGGCACCTCGGCAAAACACGCTGGACACGTGAAGAGGTACACGGAAGCACTGTTCAAATGTGAAACTATGCTTTCGAACCGTGTTTCTTTTCAGTCACAACATATCTGGTGCCTTTCGCAAAATCAGAGGAAATGTGATGCTTAGTTAGATTTATAGTACGTGCTATACGTGTATTTAGAACGTACGCGGTCCTAGCGAGCCGTCTAGAAACGTTTTGTTCTTCTCATCTGCCTTTATATCAGTTCTTCAGCTAAGAATGAATAATGTTTGGCTTGTTCTTAACAGGATGAGAAGTTGAAAAGATTGGTGGAACATCATGGCTCAGAAGACTGGAAAGTCATCGCCAGCTTTTTGCCTGTAAGTGTGTGTGTGTGTTTGTGTGCATTCTGGGACTTAGAGAGGGTCAGGCTAGGTGAGGATGTGTTAGATGTGTGAGTATTTGCATGTGAATGGCTAGAAGCTTCAGGTAGTATAGATGTGCTGGTTCATGGCACAATTTGCATATTTGGGCATCCCTTTTAGATTTGCTCCAGTCTGGGGCAGAGTCAAGGAGGGTGGGGAAATTGCTTTGTTTCAGAATCCGCTGTGCACCTGCTGACATGCACACACACACACACACACACACACTCATATATATATAGATATATATAAATACACACATTCATGCATGGTATCAGCTTGTTTTGTTTTAGAAACCGATCTGCATTGTATAAATCACTGTACATGAGAATGAGAAAGTGGGGCTGTTTCATTTCTGAAGCACTCATAGGGGAATCCACGCACCTGGCCATCTCGGCAGTCTAACACCTTTAGTAATTCATGTGCCAAAACACCCACCACACAATAACGTACATCCTGTTCGCGTATTACACAGCACAACCAGAGCAACGTGTGTTTATAATCTCATGGCGACCTTTGCTTATTCACACCAGCAACATCCTGTTGGTGTTACTTACAGAAGCACACCGTAATTCAAATGTTGGGTGTTTTGTTGTCTTTCTGCACGTGTGATTACACTTTCACGATCTCGAAACCATCCTCGCTCGTTACAGAACCGCACGGACGTCCAGTGTCAGCACCGCTGGCAGAAAGTCCTCAACCCCGAGCTCATTAAAGGACCCTGGACCAAAGAAGAAGACCAGCGGGTACGTGCGTACACCTGAACATGAAAAACAAAAACAAATCAAGACTTAAAGACAGCTCAGAGACACACCGAACGCACCAAGCGTACGGCCCTTATAAGCACAGTTATAAGAACATTTCAGCAGAAAGAACTCCTGGACGCAACTAATGATTAACTGTACGGAGCAGGTGTCTAACTCTGTATCGCCTGTCACTTTATGGCCTGCCGATAGTCATTGGCAGGTGGATATTACAGATGTTTAGTCATTTTAAATACCACTATCTATGTGCAGCCTTAGCATAGTTGCGCAATTCAAGTTCCCCTTCTGTGTGTGTTTGCGCCTCCTCGCCTGTCCGCTCCATCTAGCCTTCCTTTACTCATACGACTCTTTCTCTCTGCATACCCTCAGGTGATCGAGCTGGTGCAGAAGTACGGTCCGAAACGCTGGTCGGTCATAGCGAAGCACTTAAAGGGGCGTATCGGCAAGCAGTGTCGCGAACGCTGGCATAATCACTTAAACCCGGAGGTAAAGAAGACGTCCTGGACGGAGGAGGAAGATCGTATCATCTACCAGGCGCACGAGAAACTCGGCAACCGCTGGGCCGAGATCGCCAAACTGCTGCCGGGCAGGTTCGAACGATAACACGATCAAATACACTTCCAGCCATTTCGATCTGAACCTGTAAACAGTTTTTAAGACGTCCAGTAGACCCGGATCGTGTGATGTTGTATTCGCCTTGTTACTTATCTGTAACCGTTTTGTATTTTCAACCCGCTCTGCGTGTACATCCACGTCTAATAACCCGCTCTCTCGTCGGCAGAACGGATAACGCCATAAAGAACCACTGGAACTCTACGATGCGGCGTAAAGTGGAACAGGAAGGCTATCTGCAGCACACGGCTAAAGTCAGCTCATCGCCGATTACCAGCGGATACACGAAACCGTCCCACCTGCTCAACTACAGCCAGACTCCGACTAGCAGCTCCATGCCAACCAGCCCCATCACTAACCAGTACCCGGCCCAGTACTACATCCCTGACCCACAACGGGTAACTGTTAGCGCTACGTTCCTACATTCCGTTCATCGTTCATTAACACGCACGGATACAGACGGCACGTGATACCGCAGGTTATAACGCTACAAAAATGATGCCGCGATTTGATCAAAACCCCTCCAGGAATATCTGCCGTTATTACTAAACGGAATAGTTATGTTTATAGTTCCATGTACAGAGCGCTTATTGGCACGTTCCAGACTGTAGCGATTAATAAACAAGCCCGCTACGCACATTCAGTGCATTTCTACTGAAAACACATGTGGTACACTTCTTGCATTAGAATGACTCAACGAGCCAGTATGAGACTGTCATCATCATCATCATCATGAACTCATTATCTGTTTCGTCATTGGTTGTTTAGGTGCCGTTTCCATTGGCTCTGCAGCTGAACATTTTTAACATCCCTCAGCACGGCACTGCAGCTATACAGGTGACCCAGAAACGTCGACTTTTCATATGAAGTCTATTTTAGACTTTTAAAATGTCTGGGTAAAAAACACTGCGTCTATTGTGTAGATAAGCACAGATATTTTATCCTAACTCGGCTTGTGTGTGTGTGTGTGTGTGTGTGTGTGTGTGTGTGTGCTTCAGAAACACTATAATGAAGAAGATCCCGAGAAAGAGAAGAGAGTGAAGGAGATTGAGATGCTTCTGATGTCGACAGAGAATGAGCTGAAAGGACAACAAGCACTACCCGTGAGTGTGTGTATGTGTGTGTGTGCGTGTGTGAATAATTGGAGGAAGCATCTGGGGGTCTATTTCACATTCTAACTGCTTGGCTAAGTGATGCAATGTGCCCTTATCACACCACAAACTCTGTTCAAATTCTTGTGAAACATAGAACCCCCCCCACCCCACCCCTTCCACCCCTCCCAAATCATTCAACAAGTCAAGTTCCCTTTCTCTCTCCTCTCTTCCTCCATCATTTACTCTGTCTTTCACTCTCTCTCTCTCTCTCACACACACACACAGATCTCCATGGCCAGTTACACATGGGGTCGGGGCTCTTTGACTGACACCTCAGTAGGCGTGGCTGTCTCCGTCCCAGCCCCACCCTTGGAGCAAGGCTGCCTTCCAGAGGAGAGCGCTCACGGCAACACGAACAGTCCGAACGGTAGCGGCGGCGGCGGCACAAACGGCGGCGGCAGTGCAGCAGGCAACAGCGGCGTCCTGGCAGCCTTACCAGAGTTCATGGATGCCATCGATTCTGTAAGAAAACGAACAAAACTTTGTATTACAGACGTGTGACATATTGCTGCCTGGACGAGCTTAGAGTCAGTTAGAGAGTTTGCACCTGACATATTCAAACGTATATACAATATACGTTTACATATTTATTGCACGTATTTATCAGTTTCCTGAGCAAAAAAACATTCTAGTATAAGTATAGGTAGTATATCAGTGGGCGGGCAGGCTAAATATCAACCCTCTCTGCATGATCTTCTCAGAACATCACAGCATGGCCCGACAAGAGCTCTAACAGGAGTTTGAGTAAAACGCATAAGGCTGCATGCGTGAACAGCGAGGACAGCGGCTTCTCGTCGTTCGCTCGCTCCGCGCCTAAACGTTCTGACACAAGCATCCTGCCCTTTTCGCCCTCTCAGGTACCACCGAGAGACCCGAGTCAGTAGTCAGTAGTGCTAGTAGTGGTAGTCTCCACTGTAGTAGTGGTGATCGTGTTCGTGTCGACAATCATTTCTCGTTCCTTCCTGATTTTTCATTATCTCATCTCTAAGGAGTGTGTCGTAGTGTATATCCACGGTACTGGAGATCATACCTCTGCAACTCCACACGCATTCTATTACATGTTTATGAAATCTTAATTCAGCAGTTGTAAAGGTTGTGCACTTTGCGCAGGACCGAACAGGCTTCCGTTCACCAAATACCACCAAATCCGCGAATCAACGTATATGCAAAAGTGACTATCCTCAAGAAACATCGGACTCTATTAAGCATTCGGTTCCCCTTCCCAGACGTTTAGATCTGAAATCGGTTACTTCACGAGGTGCAAGCTGCATTCACAGGGTGCAAGAACCTCAGATTGTCCTTTTTCGTATTCAAAACACCCCACTGGTGCGAACGTTCCATTATGAGCAGAGATTAGATAATATAACGGGTTTCGCGTTCCTATAAGAGATGGGGGGGGAATTCGGGGGGGGGGGGAGGAAAACCTGCTTTTTTTCAGATCTTCTTTCATAACTTGCAGGCACGTTTCTAAAACACAGCTGCGTTTTTCTGAAGTGTATTCTGTGGCTGTTTGTTCCTTTACACAGTCAAGTGCAGGTGTGTGATGATGATTTCTGTCTTTTGTTTTTTTTTTTTGTTTGTTTTTTTTTTTTTTGTAGTTCTTAAACGCTTCCGTGAGTCCAGACCCGGACGGTCAGAGTCTACCCGTCTCGCCCTCAGCTGTGTGCTCCCAGAAGCCGCTGCAGCCCGACCTCGCTCTCCACCACCAGAAGGAGAACGATATGTAAGTTTCTGTTGGTTTTTTAAATGTATTTATTTTTTTATTTTTTTTTACAGTATTAGACCTTAAATGAACTCTTTCACACGATGATCTAAATACCGATACAGCATTCTGCACTCATAGACCTAAACCGATTCGAGCGGCGTTTGTTACGATAAAGCCGTTAGCTAATTCCTGAATCGTCTCTCTTTCTCAGGTTCAGGACTCCGACTCTAAGGCGCTCGATCATGGAGTGTTCTCCTCGCACTCCTACTCCATTCAAAACAGCACTGACCTTGCAGGACACCAAATATGGCCCGCTGAAGAGGGTGAGAGTTTGTGTATAAGCGTGATCGTGTGTGTGTGTTAAATACGATACTGATGGTTTAACGTTAGCTGTTACGTGCGTGTGTTATAGTGTCTTAACGGGAATGTGTGTGTTGTGTTTAGGCTCACAGCCCTCCTGTAGATGCAGTAGTTGGAGGAATTAAACAGGAGCCTCAGGAATGTGAAGTGAGCGTCGGAGGAGCGCATCACGACCAGCCTCCGCTCAAGAAGATTAAACAAGAGGTGAGTCCTTTCTTTATATGTATCTAGATATCTTTTATTATGTCTTCCGTCATGTGATCTGTAAGCGTACGTATGAAAGACAGCGAGTGAGTTCATATTGCGCTTGCAGGTCGAGCCAACGTGTCTGCAGTGGGAGGGACAGAATCTTCATGCCCAGCTTTTTCCTTCAAGTGGCCCCGCCCACAATATGCCGGTGAGTGACCTTTCACCTAAGCATGGGCGATATGTCCACAAATTTCACAACAGACTTTTCTGAGATATGCATTTCATAAAGTGTTTGTCTTCCGTTTTTTTTTTGTTTTTTTTTCTAGAGTAATGAGCGACCCTGTTATGACTCGCAGTCAGACAATGACAATCTAAAATCGTCTAAAACAATTGTTGTCAGTAATAAAAATAAACAGATGTTTTGACTCGTAAAGTGACTTCCCGTTCGGAAAACCTGAGCAAAGCGAGACAATACGAAGTTGTCCTCAGATATTATGTGATTATAATCACAATCAATTGCACCATCATCCAGTCCTTGTTTTCACCTCTGTCCTCTGTTTGAACTTCTTTAATGTAGATGAAATACAGAAATAAACTTCCGTCGTTTCCTCGTGAGGTGATATTTAACCTCTGTGTCGTTCCGACTCGTTGCAGGATCTGTTGACGAGCTCGCTGCTGATGCTGCCCGGATCGGAGAAGAGCGAGGACGGACATAAAGCCGCTCAGATGCCCCGCAGAACTCTGGGTAGCCCAGTGCAGGTAACACAACCTCTTTCTTCAGTTGTGCATTGCTTGATACGTCCTTCTAACTATTTAACGTTCTCGTATAGCCGTCGTATTGCCAGACGAGTCCAGATGTGGGGAGAAAATTGGGGGAAAAAATATCTCCAAGGATTATAGATTTCATTTGAAGAAAACGTAAACTTGAAAGGCTGGAAAGTTCTGGGGGGGGGCCCTGATCAAACTATTGCCATCCATCTATTGTTCTTCCAAAAAATTTCACATTTTAATAGCGAGACAGAACCGTGGTTCGTTTAGTATAAAGGTATTTCGAATGGGCTGTTTGCTTGTTACGCTGCGAATCCAGGTGTTGTATTACACCATAAAATCATAAAATGACGACGCTCATCATGTTCGTTATCTTTGTGCTTCTTTCCCGCCTTCCTCTTACCCCTCTGTTGTCCTCCTCCTCCTCCTCCTTAGCACGTGGGAACATGGGAGCAGGTGCTTTGTGGGAAGACCGAGGACCAGCTTCTGCCCTCTGAGCCGACACACAAATACCTCAACAACTTCTGCTCCCGCACGCTGGTCATGTAGGAAGCGTGGAGGAGCGAGGTCGAGAGACAGCAGACAATCATTCTGCAATAATGGAAAGAGAAAACACTCCGTGGCCGCTCCTAAGGCGGGGTCGAGTCATTATGGTACAATACGTGATTTGGGAGAGGCGTACAGCCATTCATTTGACTGCACAGCCGTCAATTATGTTGTGCTTTTCCGTGTTGGACGTCAGCCAACTAAAGTAAATGAACCTTTTTTTTTGTTTGTTTGTTTTTCTACATTTTTTCTTTTTGTCTCTTTTGTTTGTCGGCTTTTATTTTTTAATAATATTGTATTATATATTTTGTATTATACACGGGGAAATGAACTGTCTATGAGGGCTCTAATTGTATGGAATTTTAATATAAATAACAATTTGTAATAATTTATTATTTTGTATTAAGAATAATTAACTACGACAGGCGCATTCGTCAGTGTTGGACCCCAGTATTCGTGCATCCTGCTAATCTCTAGTCTATGCTGCGCGTTAACAGTAAGGAGCGTTGTTTGCTTCGAGCATTACCCATGATTTACACCCTGTAGCCCAGCAGTGCTGCCTCCGAAATGACACAGAACCATGTTCAAAGTGCGCTACACGAGACACACTCCCAAACCAAAGCACTGATCAGAGTACTCAAGTGCCTCATAGTTCACATTGCCAAGTTTAGAAGTCGTGTGTGTCCTTAGAAAGGCACCCATCATTTCACTAGTGTTACCATTTCAAATTAAAAAAAAAAAAAAAACCCAAAAATGAAAAGTGCAGGATTGAATTAGGATCCTGTTAGCACTATGTTAAACTTGATACCAGTGAAGCTATAATGCAAGATTTCAATTGAACAAAGACGAAAAAAAAAATAAGTATTGGTTTTCTGGTTTACTACCAAGCTAAAAAACAAACAAACAAACAAAGTTTACCAAGCATGCTTTCATATCAAAGGCCTAAGTGACAAAAAAAAAAAAGCTTTTGATCTGATGCGACATTTCTTTACACTTAATTTCATAACACTGTTTAATTTTTTTTATATTCCAGCGTGTCAATGGTATTGCTAGTTTTATAAACACTGAAATTCTTGTTTGGTTTTTTTTTTGTTTTTGTTTTTGTTTATTTTTTTTTTTTATAACTGTGCCTTTTTTTGTGATATTATGATGTGCTTTTTATACCAAGACTATGATGGCCAATCAGAAACATTTAGCAGTAACGTTTTTGTTATTTGCTGCCTCTTTTGTATTAGCGGAAAGTACAAACACTTTTTTTTATATACATCAAACGTTTTCTACACGTTTTTTTCTACATTTTTTTTTTAACTGCCATGTGAATAAAGTGTGTTTTTGGAACTTTCTGTGGTTTTCTTTCTTATTCCACAATGTGACATTTCTCAGGTTTTTCTCAAGCACTTAGGTGTGTGTGAATCACGATTTAATACTCGATACAACCATTCAGACTCACGTGAAGTAAATGCGAACCGTGCGGATTCTTTTTTTTAATTTTATTTCTGAATTTTACATTATGGAGAACCGGTGATTACCGGTTGCAGTGTGTTAAAATGTCAACATAATTTATATCAAATTAACAGCAATTTTCCTTTTGGTGGAGGTTAGACGCGTGATGAATACGTGCTTATCGTCAATTACACTAATATTGGCACCCTTGGTAATATTGGCCTCCACTAATATTGGCACCCTTGGTAAATATGAGCAGAGAAGGCTGTGAAAAATGGTCTTTATTGTTTAACCTTTTGATCTTTTGTTCAAAGAATTCACAAAAATACTCTACTCTCATGGATATCAAACAATTGCGAACAAAACACAGGTTAATAAAAAAAAATATCTTTGTTAAATAGAGGTGTGCTACAATTATTGGCGCCCCTATGAATTCATATGAGAAAAATATATTTTAAGTATATCCCCATTGATATTTAAAAAAACAATAATAAAAATGTATACCTGGGTAACTAGGAACAGGAAATTGTTCAACCATGACTTCCTGTTTCACGGGTATAAATAATAGGCCAAATTCCCTTATTCATTCATAACAATGCGTAAAACCAAGGAATATAGCTGTGATGTGCGGCAAAAGGTTGTTGAGCGTCACAAAGTGGGAAGTGTCTATAAGAAAATAGCACAAGCGTTGAAAACGCCCATTTCCACCATCAGGGCAATAATTAAGAAGTTCCAGTCAACTGGAAATGTTATGAATCAAGCTGGAATTGGACGTGTGTCTATATCGTCTCAACGCACTGTGAAGAGGATGGTTCGAATGGCCAAAAAATCTCCAAGGATCACAGCTGGAGAATTGCAGAAGTTAGTTGCGTCTTGGGGACAGAAAGTCTCCAAAACTACAATCTGAAGTCACCGACATCACCACAAGTTGTTTGGAAGGGTTTCAAGAAAAAAGCGTCTACTCTCATCCAAAAACAAACTCGAGCGTCTTCAGTGTGCAGACACTACTGGAACTTCAAACGGGATCGGGGTCTATGGTCAGATGAAACCAAAATAGAGCTTTTTGGTAATAAACACCAGAGGTGGTTCTGGAGCACACAGAGAGGTAGCCATATGGAAAAGTACCTCATGTTCACGGTTAAATATGGAGGTGGATCTTTAATGTTTTGGGCTGTTCTTCTGCCAGAGGACCTGGACATTTTGTTAGGATACATGGCATCATGGACTCGATTAAATATCAACAGATATTAAATGAAAACCTGACTGCCTCTGCCAGAAAGATTCAAATGGACCGTGGAGGGATCTTCCAGCAGGGCAATGATCCAAAACATACAGCAACATCAACACAAAAATGGTTTACTGACCACAAAATCAAGGTCCTGCCATGACCATCCCAGTCCCCTGACCTGAACCCCATAGAAAACCTGTGTGGTGAACTGAAGAGGAGAGTCCACCAGCGTGCACCTCGAAATGTGAAGGATCTGGAGAGATTCCGTATGGAGGAACGGTCTCAGATCCCTCGCCATGTATTCTCCAACCACATCAGGCGTTATAGGAGAAGACTCAGAGCTGTTATCTTGGCAAATGGAAGTAGCACAAACTATTGACTAAAACGGTGCCAATAATTCTTGCACACCTCTATTTAACAAAGATATATATTTTTCTGATAAACCTGTGTTTTGTTTGCAATTGTTTGATATCCATCAGAGAGTATTTTTTGTGAATATTTTTTAAACAAAATATCAAAAGGTTAAACAATAAAGACAAATTTTCACAGCCTTCGTTGCTCATATTTACCAAGGGTGCCAATAGAACTGGAGGGCACCGTATATATGCGTTGAGGTTTTTATTTATACCTGACCCAGCGTGTCACCAAAGCTCTGTTTAGCCGTAGTTAATGTTACAAGGACACTGTAAAAACTCTGTAACGAAAGAGTAAAGAGTTGCCAGATTGAAGCAGAGAAGTGTTTATAGCATTCGCTACAGATAACCCAGTGTCCACATGTCTCTGTTCACATGTAGGCCAAGTATGGGAGTAAGTAGGGGAAAGAGCACGGCGTCTGTAGTATTCAAATACAAGAGAGCAACTCACGCTGATAGAGCTGATCAGAGGCGACTGATAAGCCTCGTTCAGGAGCAGCTGGTGTGAATGGAAAAAGCTCATCAACACTCTACATAGCGACTTCTAAATGATCTATCAGCTGCCACAATACACCCCTCCAGCTACTACACATGCAAATGCCTCTAACTGTATTCCCTCTTGCTATGCAGTAGTTTCCCTTATCAAGGACTACTTCGGTTCAGCAGGGCGTCCGGACTTAAACTACTAAACTTAAATATATACCAGGGAACAGAGTCTGCATACTGTGTATAGGCACTTTAATACGAACACCTGTACATCTACATCCAATCAGCCAATCACATAGCGGCACCTCCATGCATCAGGATGAGGTTTGGATGAGCCTGTGTCTGTGTGTGTCGCCTCAGATTCCTGTTGTTTTTCGAATCCGATTTGGTCTCATAGCCCATCCGCTTCAAGGTTCGACACACACCGTGCCATGCTTTTCTGCTCAGCACGGTCATAACGAGTGATTATTGTTCCTTCCTGTCGGCTCAAACCACTCGCACCGTTCTCCTTTGAGTTTGATCATCAACGAGAAATTTTCACCTGTATCTCTTTTTTTGTTTGTTTGTTTGTTTTTATTCCAGAACCAGAACCATTCCGTGTAAACTGTAGAGACTGCTGTATATCTCAATATACACTGAAAATAATGCAATGACTATTCTCCTTATAGTAAATGAATTACTATAAAGAGCAGTAGGTGGTAAAAAAAAAAAAAATAAAATAAAATAATAAAAAAAAGATCGACATTCTGCCTTTAAAACTGACTCGGGTTTGGGTTTAATATATTTTAAAACATTTTTAAGTTCGTAAATCGATTTCTTTAAGCCGAATACACGTAAATAGAACAAGTTTGAGTTAAATTTTTGTTATATTTAAGTGTATTTGGCTTAAAGAAATCGATTCAGCGACTTCAAAACTTTGAGGTAATCAGTTTCCTCCGATTTTTTGGAGGTAAATGAACTGATCCGGTTTTACAGTGTGGTTGTTCTAAACACCTTAGAGCACTTCTGTTTCTGCAGGTAATTCCATACAGCATTCATCATGTTTTAATCTGATTAGTCTGTTATTATTCAATATCCTTCCTTTTCCTCTCGCTGACAGTGTTAAAAATGACTTTAACGGGGAAACAAAAATAAGAGATCGGTATTGGAAGCTTTACATGAAGGCACTGGACAATCTTTGCTATATCTCACAGGAAGGAGATCCCCATCCCTAACCTTAAGCTTTAACTTGCAACTTTGTGTCACGGGTTGTGTTGCTTTTGTTGCTATTTTGCCAGCATAGAACCATGTTGATGCTCTACCGATGTTAACTGCTGAACACCGCCAGACGCTTAAACAAGCATCTGTCTTTCCGTGTGTCCTTTAACCATATCGGGTTCGTATTACATTCTCACTCCTTTTTCATACAGCAGCACTACTGACTTCTCCATCTGCTTGGTCAGAAGATGTGTCAGAACATGTGTCAGAAGATTCTGTCCTTTTAACTCTAAGAGAAAGCGGCCGGACCGCTGTGTACGAGTGATAACAGGAACTAACTAATATTGTGACCATTCAGCAACATTAAATGTAACCATAAATGGACATGAAGAGGAATTGGACGGAATAATAGTATGTAAAGGTACGTAATAAAATATCGTAACCATTGGTGAAAAATAAAGAAAGAAAGAAAGAAGCTAATTGTGGTGGTATGAGAGGAATTAAACGATGTAGGATTCACTTTTATGGGAAAATAATTACCTAATAATACTAATAATTTTCACACTACCCTGTCGAAGATTGTTTTCCTGTAGCACCAGACCACATCACGTTTTATTGTATTATATATTACAATGCGATGGTTCCGTGTTTATATTGTGGTTTGCCACAGGGAAGGACTGTTGTGAAATGATCTTTGTATAGTTGTGTTTCTTCTAATAAACCGGTAGTAATGAATATTGGATTATATTAGGTTTCTTTACTGCGCACAAGACTGGTGGCTTTTTCTGCAGTGTGTATATTTATACCATGGCGAGGTGTTGGTGGAGTACTGTAAATGGCCCCTTTTAACGTGAACGGAAACCAAATTTGTCTCTGTGTGTGAATGTGTGTGTGTTAGCTTGTGGGTGAGAGAGGATGGTAAAGTGAATGAAGGAATTGGTGCGCTTGGATGTGTAAGGTCTCTTGAGGATAGCTCTTTTCCTGTGTGGGTGTCAGAGACGAAGGCCTGGCTCGGACCAGGGCCTAAATTTACAGCTGCTCAGCTCTCACATCCCCTCCAACGTGGCCACCTGCCTGCTCAACGCTGCCTGTATCACCCAGTTCTGTAAACACACACACACACACACGCTAATTAATTCTGTTTGTGGCGTGCTTTTAACAATATACGTTGTCACTAAATAAAAAGGAGGCAGATTCAGATCGCTCAATCGCAGAGTGGCTGAAGGAGATGGAGGGATTATAAAGCATTACCGTATATACAGGTGTAGAAGAGTCAAGACAAAGAGTAGAGGAAGTGTGTTAAAAGGATGCTTAGTGCGAGCATTTTTTGTTTGAGTCCTGAAATGAGCACAGGAAGATTCAGGAAGCTATGATTACAGCAGCTATTCTATAGGTATGAATCTACAGTAGCTTTGAAATCCATCTGTCTTGTTCTCTATGAACAGCAAAGCCAGAGCTGACAGCCTGTCTTGTGACATGGAGGATCTCCGATCATTAGTTTCTCACATTCAGTTTGCGTTCTCACTTGCTACAGCTGGTGGAAGTTTTAGGATCTTTTGTATGTGACGGCGGCAATGCTGATTTCATGTCTTTGCTGACCAATTAGTCCAGAACGTCCCCGAGGAGCAGATTCAGATCTCCAGCATGAAAGCATCCTACAAAGAAAGCGAGTTTGTCGAAGGCTTCAATAGATCTTTTGTGTGTCTAGTAAGCAATTGAAAAAGCTTTCCTGTCCGTTCAAAGGCTCGTCCGTCGTTGTTTTGCCGGGAAACTGGATTTTTTTGTCATCCATATTGGTACACCTCTGGCCCTGTGTGTGTGGAGTTTGCATGTTCTCCCCGTGCTGCGGGGGTTTCCTCCGGGTACTCCGGTTTCCTCCCCCAGTCCAAACACATGCATGGTAGGCTGATTGGCCTGTCTAAAGTGTCCGTAGTGTATGAATGGGTGTGTGAGTGTGTATGTGATTGTGCCCTGCGATGGACTGGCACCCTGTCCAGGGTGTACCCCGCCTTGTGCCCCATGCTCCCTGGGATAGGCTCCAGGTTCCCCCATGACCCTGAAAAGGATAAGCGGTATAGAAGATGGATGGATGTTGGATGGTACACCTCTAGGGTTGGGGGTTCAAATCCCTCCTCCACACTATGTGTTCTCCCTGTGCTTCAGGGGTTTTCTCCGGGTACTCCAGTTTCCTCCCTCAGTCCAAAGATATGCATTGTAGGCCGATTGGTATTTCCAAATTGTCTGTAGTTATGTGAATGTGTGTGCAGTGGGTTGGCACCCCATCCAAGGTGTCCCCGAGTTCCCTGGGATAGGTTCCAGGCTCCCCTGCGATCCTGTGTAGAACAAGGGCACAGTCGGCCAATTAAAGGATCAGATCTTTTTCCTTTTCTTCTTTTCAAAGTAAAAGCCCTTGCTCCTCAAGGATACAAGGATATCCCATCCACTGCCATTCATACTTACAGTACATTACTTTTTATTTTACTCACGAAATGTTTACATAAATAATGTCATTTTAATCTCAGCAGCAACAGGCACTCTTATGGTCTGGGTGCTTTTGCACATCCACTGCACCAGCCCTGTTATCCACTGAAGATGCAAATCTTTAGGGTATCCATGTAGTACCATCCTTCCAGATACGTGAGTGAAACCCCTCTATCGGCCTAAATATCGCTCCTGATATGACGACGGGCCGGATTGTATCCGAGTGAAAATATGACAGGATCACACAAAGTTGGCCGCGTTAGGCACTTCGTCTGTCATTACTGTCGTTGTTTTGTTTTGAAAAGTCAGGTCGGATAACGGTAAACCTGATTAAGCGATTTAGGATTGATCGAAGGATTAAACAAAAGACAAAGCATGAAGAGAGAAAGAAAGTGACACAGAGAGCCATTGTTCGGAAAGTTTTGTTACTGTCTCAGCTGTCTTTTGTGAGAGCATCTGTTAACATTTTGTGTGTGTGTGTGTGTGTGTGTGTGTGTGTGTGTGTTTGTGATAGAAAGAAAGAGAGAGAACGAGAGAGAGAGGGAGAGAGAGAGAGAGAGAGAGAGAGAGAGGATATGCACGCTGTGGGTTTGAAACGGAAAGGCCTGTCAATGAAGAGACATGAGCAGACTTTCAGAATACGCGTATAGCCTCTCCGAAGGCCCGTACACCTGCTCTCTGTCTGAGAAAGAGCGAGAAAGGAGAAAAAAAGAGAGGCAGAATGAGAGAGAGTGAGAGAGAGAGTGAGAGTGAGAGAGAGAGAGAGAGAGGGAAAAGGGGGAGGGGGTAAGATCACCAAGCCAATGTGACACAAAAAAACAAAAACACAGGTGCAAAGAGAGAGTTCCCTCCACTTAGTCACACACACACACACACACACACGCACACACGCACACACACACCCCCATATGTTCAGAAATATAAGCACTAAGCCCCTACATACACGGCCTTGACGTTGGAAACATGGTCTGCAGAACTTTTCCGATGGTGAATGACATCACTAATGCCTGTCATGTCTCGTCCAATCAGCACGCACGCATCACCCTATATATGAGCCCTCCATATACACCAACCAACCTGCTTCTAAAATTACACTTCAGTCAATCTCACCCCTCCTTCTTTCCACTTTTGGCAGGTAATCAAGCTATTTCATGTTGCTTCTAAAAACAATCGAGGCTTGGTAAAAGCAGACGCCTGATCGGAGCCAAGTTCACATTCAGCAAAAACACCAGATGTCAAATTGGTGGCCTGTTGCTGTGTTGTTGAATCGCTTCATCGCTCTTAAGGGTGGAAGCGTATACCGGTGTGACGAGTACATCGTGGCGAGGGCATCTAAAATTGATATACTATTAACGATCCGGATAAGAGCATCTGCTCGATGGTGTAAACGTATCTGAATGAACCTCCTGTTAGTATAGATGGCAGGATAAATGATGACATCATAACATTTTCAGATTTGATGAGTGCCTTGGAATATTCTGGAGTGGAGTGGCCTAATTTGGGGGAAGAAAAAAAAAAAACCCCCACCATTAATATACATTTAAAAAAAGAAGAATAATTTAAACGCAGAAGCTTTTCTCACCCAGTAATGCGAGGCTAATCATTTCATTCATTTATTCATTCAGCTTCACTAAGCACTTTTTCCTGATCAGGGTGATGGTCATGGTGGATCTCGGGAACACTGAGAGTGAAGCGGGAATACACCCTGCAAAAGATTTGAGAACGTATGCGACATCTCTTACCGATTCTTTTGTTTTCAAAGTGCTGCCCCACTTTTTTTTTTTTTTTTTCTTTCAGTGTACTGAAGAGTGGAATCTACAATCGCAGCTAAATTTAGGACGGAATGAAGGAAATATTCTACATACATTGACGTCATGTATAAAAAAAAATATTGTACATCAGTAGCTCTGATAGGAAAATGTATCAAATCCTGTCCAATATTAATCAAGGCCGATACCAGTCGAATACCAGTGCTCAAACTGGTGCATCCATCAAAATTATAATTAACTTTATATATAATAATTGTCTTTCAAGTTACCCAAAGACCCTACACTGTACAAACAGATAAAAAAAAAAGATGAGGCACAAAACCAGGAAGGGACTTCATAACCAGAAATGATGTTGTAGGTACAGTAGAAGTGGACAGACAGCCAAATAAATGTTATTTTATTAGCAAAATAAAGTTGTGTTTTCCTTTATTATATACTTAAAGCTCATACACATTTTGGGAAACCTATTTACAATAAACAATGCAAATTTTTAAAAAATATAAGGTTTTCATTTTGACTCACCTTGATATATACACTACATGGCCAAAAGTTTTCGGACACCTAACCATCACACCCGTATATATATATATATATATATATATATATATATATATATATATATATATATATATATATATATATATATATATATATATATATATATATGGGGTTCTTCCCCAAACTATTGCCACAAAGTTGGAAGCAGACAATACTATATGTCTCTGTATGCTGTAGTGTTACAATTTCCCTTCGCTGGAACTAAGATGCTTGAACATGTTCCAGCATGACAATGCTCCTGTGCACAAAGCCAGCTCCATGAAGACATGGTGTGTTACGGTTGGTGTAGAAGATCTCGCGTGTCCTCCACCTCAACCCCACTGAACACTTTCGGGATGAACTGGAACACCGACTGCATCCCAGACCTCCTCAACATCCCGACATCAATGCCTGATCTCACTAATGTTCTTGTGTCTGAATGATCACTAATCCCCACAGCCACGCCCCAAAATCTAGTGGAGAGCCTTCCCAGAAGAGTGGAGCTTATTATAACAGCAAAAGGAGGACTAAATCCCTTCCCGGGATGTTCAACAAGCACAGATGAGTGTCTTGGCCAGGTATCCGCATACTTTTTACCGTATAGTGTATTCATATTTATCTCAGCTGACTAGCTAATCTTTGCTCAGCTTAGCAATACTTGCTTCAGAAATATCCCAGTTATCCTATGACATAGCTAACTAGCTAACACAGCTGGCTAAACATATCTGTTTTGGGGCATTTATATGCGTACACACAGAGAAACGTGATCATTAAAGAGAAAACTAAAGGTCGAATGATTTTTAAAGAATATTTCGTTGTGACAAGTGCAGCTCCCAGCGCAAGCTCTTGAGCCCGCTGCACAATTGGTCTGGCTAACATTAGCAACACTGACAAAGAAATAAGTGCTAGCTAGCTAGCATCTTGACCTGAAATAAAGTACTCATTATACAATCAGAGAGTTTTGTTGGGATTATGCTGGTGATCCATTTATTAGAATGCTCAAATAAAATGTTAATCGCTCTCTTGGTTGACGGTTATCGCAACCAAGAGCATTTCTATTTAAAGGCATGTTCTTCGCAGGGTTTGTCCTCCATTCTGTCCTCAAAATGGCAGTGATTATACGGCTAGACGGGATAACCTCCGATCAGTCATATTCGAACTGCAGTATTCTTAACCATCCACCGTCTCTATGCCAGCGTGGGAGGACTGTGTGAGGGTTCAGATTCGGCAGACAATTGTGTATCAGCGGTGCAGCAACTGAAAACAATGCTGTCTGATGATATTGCAGAGGTGTCAGCGAGTATATACAGTACTTATTTATGTGACTTCTACATTATCGAGTCAGTACAAAAACACTTTAGATTTCCAAACATTAGTTTTCCAGCACAAAACGTAACTGTTACAGAAAAAATGTCAGTACAGAAAGCAGCGTATTAAGCGGTAAGAGACCAAAAACATAATGAAGGCTGCTGGGTTTTGCTGCAAAAATAAGAAGCGAGTGCGACAGTCAAAGTCTCCAGAAGTACCGTGTCTGGTTCTGCAAGACGCGCAGTAAAACTTACAGCTCATTTCCTTATAAAACTGCACTAATTCCTCCTGAGACTACTTTTTTTTTTTTTTTTTAAATCAAAGGGTCGTCACATCAAATATTGCCTTTGTTTCATTTACTACTGTTTACTGCTCTTTATAGTATTGAGAAACATTCCTTTTCATTATCTCTCAAGGCATCTCCGCTCTACAGCATTACTTTGCATGTGCCTAAGACTTTTGCACAGTACTGTTAGGTATATAAGGAATAGCAGTGGGATGAGATCTGAGTCTTGACGAGCACCAATGGAGTGATGAGATACAGGCTGAAAACTAGTGGAAGACAAATTAATGCTAGATTAATGCTGATCTGAAACCTCTCCAGTGATACCAGTCAGGTATCCCAGTCATGTCCGGGCAGCTGCATGTCATGGAACACTGCGACAAATGCAGTGATAAGGTCCAGGAGAACAAGATTTTCATCCATAACAAACACTCATTGCTATACTGTAGTTCGTAGCTAAATGCTGTCTGATCTATGGATCTAGCTACTGGAGGATCTATGCATATCGGTACTGATGCCTACTTGAGCAGGTTTCTGGTGTGAAATCGATTCAGGTACATGTACAGCCAAGGCACTTTCAACCAAGTGACAAGAAGCGCACGACAGTCACCAATCATCATTCATCTTCAGGAGCTGCTTCATCATGGTCAGGGTAGAGCTCTATCACAGTCTATCAATCACACCTATAGAGGCAATTTATTTACGTACATGTCATTTTCAACCTCAAGATATCTGATGTGCGAAGTGGGGGGGGGATGGACGCCTCCATGAACGCAGGGCTTTTCTTTGCTCTGTCAAAGTACGCAAAGCTCATGATGCTACTTTAACTGCACTTTTACAGTTACACACCTGATTGGCTATTGGTGCTGGGCTACTATAGTGAATTTCAAACTTTCATGCAACATTTTGGGCTGAAATTGCAGCACATCAACAACAAAGGACAATAGCAAGTAGTGTTTAGCAACAAGCTAGCCAGCGGTCAATAGAAAGTAGCTTTTTGCAACAAGCTAGTCAGCGGACAATAGCAAGCAGCATTTAGCAACAAGCTAGTCAACGGACAATAGCAAGCAGCGTTTAGCAACAAGCTAGTCAACGGACAATAGCAAGCAGCATTTATCAACAAGCTAGTCAGCGGACAATAGCAAGCAGCGTTTAGCAACAAGCTAGTCAGCGGACAATAGCAAGCAGCGTTTAGCAACAAGCTAGTCAGCGGACAATAGCAAGCAGCGTTTAGCAACAAGCTAGTCAGCGGACAATAGCAAGCAGCGTTTAGCAACAAGCTAGTCAACGGACAATAGCAAGCAGCATTTATCAACAAGCTAGTCCTTCTCAAAACAGTGATTAGTTCATCAATGTTATAGCTTTAACCAAGTACTATGTCTGTATATGAACCGATCTAAACTTTATGCTAATATAAACTCATTTAAAAGTAGAGAAGGGGGACTTTACACCGTTCACAGTGTTTGTAATCAAGTAGCTTTGACGTGACTCTGTAAAACGGGGAAGGAACTAGTAGTTGAGAAGATGAGTTGAAATTTCAGTGGGTTTTTTTTTTTTCCAGTTGTAGGCAGATATTACAAGTTTCAACTTCATTTTGGCAGAAACCCTTATCCAGGGCAGCTTTTACAGTATTATATTTCATTTATACAGTTATGGGTTAAGGGCCTTGCTTAAAGGACCAGCAGTGGCAGCTAGGTGGTACTGTGATTTGAACTCACCTCCTTCTGAGCAGACGTCCAACGTCTTAACCACTGAGCTACCATCGCCTCGAATGCAGCACTAGCGCAGCCAAACCGTGTTAGACGGCGCTCTCTACCACCGTCGTCAAAACATTAAAGGAGGGAATATCTTTTGGGAAAACGGTATTCATGGCTCCAGTACAGATACAGAGACTCAGATAAGAGCATTCTGGTGGCTCGTGATGACCTAACATCTTACTAACATACTCTGTGTTGGTTTTTCCTTTTAATTCGTCACCTTTCTGTATAGTAAACGTAGCCTGTATTTGAAAAGGTTCTGCAGTTCTGTCGAACTGAGCCGTTTAACTGAAACCTAACCCTCGTAGATTGTTTTTATGTTAGAACACGGAGAACGTCTCGAAAAGACCGTTCATGAACAGTCTATAAAAGCAAAATCAGACATCCAAGACGTGTTTAACAAACGTATTTATTTATTTATTTATTTGAAATCTAAGTGCAGGTCTACTTTGTTTTTGTTTTTTTGTTTTTTTGGGGTTTTTTTTTTTTTTTTTTTTTTTTTTTTACAGTACTGCAGTAAGCAGTGGAAAAAAACACATCTATTTTCTCCCATCTGGTGCATGAGTCAATTCTTTTTCCCTCTCTTTCTAAAACAGTGCATCGGAGTGTCGCAAGCAGATTGACACACAAATTCAGTTTGTTCAACCTGTCACAATAAATTATTAGCCGGATGTTGCAGAAGCAGCACTTTCCCTTCTTTGCACCGTGGGCCACCCCCCTCTCTCTCTCTCACACAAACCCTCATACACACACACACACACACACACACAAACATGTGCACAAACACACAAACCCTCATAAACCCCCCTCCGTTCTGACCCCCCCACACAAGCACTCGCGCACACAGCCAAAAACACTGAGAAGATTACAATAGGCTGATTTCCTCTGTGGTCAGGCCCATTAGCCACACCCCACTCTGCTGGCAGGTACAATACTGCTGAGCTCCCATGATAAGTGTGTTTGTGTGTGCGCGCGTGTGTGTGTGTGTGTGTGTGTGTGTTTATGTGAGACGGAGTTGAAAAATGTGCATGGTGTGACTGTTAACAATGAAAAACAATTACTGTAAACGCTGACACGCATCTGTCATTGTAAGATCTTGAAGTGTAATGTTGCACAAACAACGCAACTTAATCCCAAGCGCATTGTGTTCGTGTGTGTGTGTTTGTGTGTTTGTGTATATGTGTGTACTCTATAACATACACAAAAGAGTCACCAAATACACCTCACAACCGGCATAGCATAACACATGAATCATTGATGATTTCACTTTATTAATAATACCCTTTATTTACACTTTACGTGAGGACTTTCTTTTAAGTGTGAAACGTAACTTAAAGTGAGCTTCCAAGTAAAGCAGGACCACGTTAAAGGATCTGCAACGGTTAAATAAAAATAAAGCACATACAACGAAAGCTAAGTACGTCCTTACACTTGGTGCTTGTGCACTTGATATGTGTTTGTTACTAAACACTCCCAACAGGTCCCAACTCAGTTTTAGGCTTTAACGAATGAGGGATTCGTTTTTAAACGCTGACCTCAGGGCCGTACTGTTTCTTTACAGCCTTTAACCTAAAAGTTGTTCTGGGATGACGAGCAAGGATTATATCAAATTTATAATCACGGCGAACAGGTTGTTAGAAACGCAAATATGGATTACTATATATAAAGGCGTGCATTTTGTAAGCGAAAAAACATGACGGTTATATGCAAATAGTCATCAGAGTCGAGTAAGTCTCCATTACCAGCTTGAAGTCGATTATCTTCTCACAACAGCATGACCTAAAATGTTTCATTCTTCTTACACCAAAGGAATATCCCTGCCATTACACTTTGAATGAATTCGAGAATGACGTGTCGAGCATCCGCGAAACAAGTCCGTTCATGTTATTAATTATGTTACAGCAGCTATACGCAGTCATTCTTTCGCTTTCTCTTGAAATTAATAAGAAAGAAAAAATGCGGCTTGTCGTGTTACCGAGAAACCGCAAAGCCTCGTGTGTTTGAGACTGTCGGAAAACTTCGTTTACAACGGCTTCACTTCTGACTTTTCTTTTCTTTCTTTTTTTTTTTTTTTTTTTTGCAGTGCTGACACTGGAGACTCCTTCCAAAAAAAAAAAAAATTAAAGCGGGATAAACACGTCCTTACGGAAAGCTTCACCATATCGACAATTATACAGCACGTAGTTAAACAACAGCACATTTTTAATCCATGATTTTTGCAGGCTTATACACTAACCAGTCAGATGTGTTGATTAATTTCCTGTAATAGCATAACGCCAATTTTTATTCCTTACTTAAGACGGGGCTTATTTGGAATTCTGAACCTCTTTGGTGTAATGTGTTAGCAAACAACTGATTGCTTTCAAAGCCCCATTGAAAGGACTTCTGTTTTAAAAAAAAAAAAAAAAAAAACTACAATCGCTATGATAGCTTTAGGAATGCAAACGCCACAAAGAGTTCAGCACTCAAGTCTCCATCAGTGAACAGTTGGCACTGTAAGTAACAAAATAGACTTCATGTGCAAACTATCATGAATTTCCTGGTTGCACAAATGCGCTTTTTGACCATGTAGTACCCACTTATAGAAGGGAATTACATATTTCCTGCTTGTATATTCCTTGTATTTCCTCATTTGTAAGTCGCTTTGGATAAAAGCGTCTGCTAAATGAATAAATGTAAATGTAAATATATAATTGCACTTATCTTTGTCACCCAGATGAGCGTGGGTTCCCTTTTGAGTCTGGTTTCTCTCAAGGTTGCTTCTTCATATCGTCTCAGGGAGTTTTTCCTTTCCACCGTCACCTCTGCCTCGCTCATTAGGGATACATTATACATTTAAAATCTATATCCTGAATGTATATATTTCTGTGAAGCTGCTTTGTGACAATGTCCATTGTTAAAAGCACTACACAAAGACGACTGAATTGAAATGAAATATATTAAAAACCAACATTCTCAAGCAGAATAAAAACGTCAAATTTATTAGATTATTGAGGAGGTACAGGGGGTTTGATAGCTACTAAGCTCAGAGTTTGTGAGCTTTAAGAACCAATTAAGCTTCATTTCCCAAGCTTTAGTAGCTCTGTGGTTAAAGTTTGGTTCACCAGAAGCCTGTGAAATCAAATCCGCAGACTGGTAGGCACTGTAGGGCCCTTAATCCTTAATTACTTAGCTGTATGAGAGGATTATAATCTGCCTCGTTTAGGATAAAAGGATTATGGATTTGAAAGGATTTCTGGTTAGTTGATGACGCTGCAAAAATGAAATCTTAGCAAGTGAAAATGTCTTAAATATGGGCAAAAGTATCAAATATTTATTTTTATGGTATTATTATTATTATTATTATGATGATGATGATGATGATGATTATAAACCGAATATAAGATTATTCACCCTGTTTTTGAACGCTTTTACTCATTTCAGGCTTTAAATGGTCTTAATCTACTGGCAGGTCATTTTGCTTTATTTCTAGAAACGAATGCTTGAAATTCGAAACATTACCTGCCAATAGAACGAGACTATTTAAAACTTGAAATGGGTAAGAATGTCTAGAAATTGGTTGAATAATCGGTTGATATTTAGTTTATTGTATACTTCTAATAAGAAATAATGTGTATACTATAGCCGAGTTATAGTATCGTGCGTAGAGTGTGATTTCTTTTCATTGAGTCATTTTATATATATATTGAGCCTAGTTGAGTGTGGAATGTACATCTGGGCCCATCGATGACTCCAGTGAATTTATTAAGTAAGGAATAAACACTTTTTGGGCATGCTGTTATAGGAAAATAATCCAGTGACCAGGTGATGTGATGGGGCTTTGACAGGACGCAGAGTTAGTATCACCTCCTTAAAGTGGATAATTTTTTTTATAACAGCACACCCTGAAGTCTTTTTCTCCTCTGATGCCACAGTGATTTGCCAACGATGACAATTTTGAATTGTTTAATGTATTATGCTCCAGGCTTTTTACATTCGCACGTTGGGGAAAGTCCGTCTCGCATTTTTCTGTGTTATACAACTCAACGTTTTAATCTGTTTAACATCAGCCATAGATTCCATACAGCATCTGCGCTGTGAATTGACTGTTACCGTAGAAACGATGCCATATTAGAACAAGCGCCTTTACTGTAATACATATTGTTTGAATCGCTATCAGAACTGCTTTAATAGAACATTCTGACCAATCAGATTGAAGAATATAACATCGTTGTGGTGTAATATTCGCCCGATTGATTTATTTTTTCAGTGTCAGTGTTAAGTGGTAAATAATGTGCCATATTTACTCCAAACAACGTACTGAAAGCGTACAGCTGACTAGTAAGTGAGATTGCTCAGTGGTTCAACGGTTGAGAGTTTAGGATCTCGTAAAAGGGCCCCACAGCAGCTTTTTGGCAGCCCCTCACGACCTTCTGTTCACTTGTACAAAACTTTAACCACCGAGCTACCACGTCACGATATGTGCTAATCCACATGTCTTTCGTTAATTGATTGAGCTGGATGTGGAGATGAACCCTAGCAGACTGGGACGTGCTAGCGTGTATTAATGAGCAAAACCTTGGCACTACAGATCAGTGAGTCTCGGCATGTTCGACTCCATCATGTTTACATGTCTTCTCCAGGTCTACAATCTCCAGGGATTCTCCCGCATTGTTTCTGAACATTGTCCTCAGAACATTATGAGCCAAGCTTTTTCAACAAATTTGCCAAAGAAGCCCTGAATGCTAGTCAAACCATACGCTATACACTATATCTAGGGTAGTAGTGTCTTGAAGCAAACACTATATTTTGCACTAAATGTGATACTTCTCTGGGTTAGCATGTTCACCTCGCACCGCCGGGGTTGGGGGTTCGAATCTTGTCTCCGTCCTGAGTGCTTGCATGTTCTCCCCGTGCTTAGGGGGTTTCCTCTGTATACTCTACTTTCCTTCCCATGATCCAAAGACATGCGTTGTAGGCTGATTTGCATTTCCAAATCATCTGTAGTATGTGAATGGGTGTACGATTGTGCCATGTCATGCGTTGGCACTCTGTCTTGCTCCCCAAGGTCCCTGTGAAAGGCTCCAGGCTCCCCCGTGACCCTGTATAGGATAAGCGGTATGGAAAATGTATGGATGGATGGTACTTCCTCTCATCACTACATCAGCTAACTGCTGATATCAGCTCTCCTAAATTTGTAAAGAACTGCACCAGAAGTAGCTATTAGATGTTAATTAAATGAGCTAGTCAGGTTCGCTAGCACTGGGTGATATCAGGCTCACTGTTATATTGTGTAACCAAGTACGTTAACAAGCTAGCTAAAAGTATCCTATTACATTGTAGAATGAAACCTAACAAATAAGCTAGCCAGCTAGCTAAACGCAGCACTTTAGCCAGCTACCTAGTTTAGCTTATTGAACCTGGTAACGCTTATCGAACCTCTCCAGCAGCAATTCCCAGCTTAGTATTTATTAGTGTTTATTAATTCATTAAAATATATTCTGTAGTCACAACTATGAATTATTCAGCAACGCCGAGCTTGCTAGCGAGCTAGCTAATGTCAGGCAAACTATTGTGGTGATGTAATGCGACGATGTTTGTAAGCTCTGCCCTTGTTAACCCAGGAACGACTTTTTTCCTGGTTTTCCATTTTCCTTGTTTTATCTAGTTTCAGTGTTTCCTAGTTCCTTGTTTCTTAGTTCCTCAATCGTAAAAGTAGTTCCTAACGCATTGTATTGTAGTCATGTCCGTAGGCTGTTTTTAAATTTATTTTTTTTGGGGGGGTGGGGGGGGTGGGGGGGTATGATTATGGCTTCAGTGACAATGTCAGTTAAGTGTTGTCACCCTTCTGTTGTGATTCGTGATATGTCTTAGTAAATAGCTGCAAATTCCCACATGTGGCTCACTTTTGTTACAGACTGTGCATCTTTCCATGGCACAGTCCTATGCTTCTCAATGTCCAGAGGTCCCCAAGGGTCACTAATTCAGCAATTCAATGATTACATGATTATTAAGCTTTTATTAAAGAACATACACTTTATTATACATTTGTAGTTACGCTTAATGTTGTAGAACATCCACAAAACAGTCACTTATATTATGGCAGCTATTAATATGGCAGACTCTTGTTGAGTCTATGGTGAGTCTCTCCTTTTCTCCCTCTCTCTCTCTCTCTCTCTCGCTCTCTCTCACGCTCTCTTTTGAAAGCAATGAGTCCAAAAATTTTTTTGCTAGCCTGATTTGAAGTCAATAGATTTAAAATTACGCACACTACACTGATTTAAATCCAATCTCATGCTCAATAACTTTAAAACAGGGATAAATAGCGTCGTTCATTTTGAAATTAATTACATTTTAACTGGTTTATTTATTTATTTTTCTGAATCGAAAAATGAAAATAAGCAGTTGCACTGATTTGTATTGTATTTGTATTGTTTGCTTGTACTGTCTCATTTGTAAGTCGCTTTGGATAAAAGCGTCTGCTAAATGAATAAATGTCAATGTAATGTAATGCACTGTGTTTGTATTTATAGGAATTTCCAGTCCCTCCAGGATTTAGCGATTTTGCGATGGTAAAATCAAGCAAACCCCTGCAATAAACAGAAACGTTTTCAAACCTTAGAGCAGATTCGGGCCGAGACGCGTCATTTTAGCGTACAGCCAAAGCCCTCTTCGATTCGCATGCGTCGAACATGAGTACAGCTAAAAAGTCTCGTTTACCGAAAAACATCACTGCGAAAGACCGTGCAAAACTATTTCGTGCGAGTGCGATTTCGCCAATTCGTGTAGTTTTCAACAACAACAAAAAAACCAGTATTACACTGTATATTTGACTAATGTGCATAATATTTAAATTGAGAGAACCCCCTGTCTAGTCGTCTAGGCTTTGTGGGTAATGTTATTTACTCAGCACAGTAAGTAATATGTCCTGCACTTGTTGCAGTCATTATAATGTTTCATTCAATACTTCATTCCTTCTACCATCAAATTACATTTAAAAATTGATCTGGATATGATACGAGCCAAGATATGATATGAGGCTGCTGCACGTGACGAGAATTATATGTGACGGGATGGATGCAAACCTTTCCTTTGTATTGCTTCTGCACAGGTAAATGACTTGTTTACGGTGTCGCATGTAAACGAATTCATGACTCAATGCGATCAAATTGAAATTGCATCTGTTCAGACAACAGCAAGCGTGGAAGATAAGCAAAAAAGTTGTGAATGAGGGTAAACAAAAGAAGCCAGCCAGACCAGCCACACACACACCACACACACACACACACACACACAGTGGGGGATTGAGGTGACAGATGCTGCGTGGATGATAGAAGGGAAAGCGTAAGACCTGTCCCTGTCTTAGCCTCTCCGATAACACAGAGACACGTGACACGTGAACGGACACACACGCTCTGATACAGAGTGAAAACCCACACAGATTGAGCAGATAATACCAGAGAGGGGCTCTGAGAGACAAACAGAGGAGAAGGAGAAGGATGGAGAGAGAGAGAGAGAGAGAGAGAGAGTTACAGAGACAGCTTGTGTGTTGGTGTGATTAGCCAGAGATTTGGATGAGCTTCGGCATTCGTTTGTTTGACAGTTTGTTCATGAGAGAGCAGAAAAAATGCATACAGCAGCGTGTCAGGGATAGATAATAATTGATGAAAACTGTTTAGACCCAGGAAAGAAAGTCAATAAGAAAAAAAAAAAACCAACAATCCTGAAAACTCAACGCGAGGCCGAGCATCATATACGAAACATAACTACAATAAGGCCGAGTGACAGAAACACAATCAAGTCACACATGTTACAGTAAAATATCAGTTAATCACATTATAGACATTTAGAGAGACTCAATATGGCTTAATGTCTCTTCCACTTACCCCTACATTGTAGGATTAGGTCCGTCAAAAGAAAAAGGGAAGCAAGTTTCTAGTTACACAGATTTATCTCGCAACTGCAAGTTAATATCTCACAACTACGGAATATTTCATATGAATATGAATATTTCATAACTACGATTTGGTTTATCTCGGAATTACGTCTTAATATCACACAACCGTGTCTTAGAGCATCTGTTTCCAATACTCGATAGTCTCGTCAGCGATTGGGCGCAGAGGATAGACTAATAAGCGGAAGCACAGTAACTCAGAATTGCATGATAAGTGTGAGATATTAACTTGCAGGATAAAAGGTCACGGTTGGGCAATATGAACACGCAACGAGATAAATCTGTGTAATACAGTCCCGTCCGAAACTGTTGGAACGGCAAGACTCATTCATTTGTTTGTGCTCTACACCAAAGACATTTGATTTTGAGATCAAAAGATGGATATGATACGAGGGTTTAGGATTTCAGATTTTATTTCCTGGTATTTACATTTAAATGTGTTAAACAATATAAAACATAGAGCATTTTGTATGCGATAACCCAATTTTTAGGTGAGTAAAAGTTTTCCAGCCTCTTTCAGTTGTTTGTTTCGCGGGGGTTCTCACTTCAGTCTCCTCTTCAGGAGGTGAAGTGCTGTTCAACTGGGTTAAGTTCTGGTGATTGACTTGGCCAGTCTAAAACCTTCCACTTTTCCCCCCTGATGAAGTCCTATGCTGAGTTGGCAGTGTGTTTTGGATCGTTGTCTTGCTGCGTGATGAAGTTCCTCCAGATTAATTGGGATGCATTTCTCTGTAAATTGGCAGATGAAATGTTCCTGTACACTTCTGAATTCATTCCGCTGCTACCATCATGAGTTCCATCATCAATACGGATCAGTGAGAATGTTCCAGAAGCAGCCATGCAAGCCCAAGCCATGACACTACCTCCACCATGTTTCACAGATGAGCTCGTATGTTTTGGATCATGAGCAGATCCTTTCTTTCTCCACACTTTGGCCTTTCTATCACTTTGGTAGAGGATAATCTTGATTCCAGACATTTGTGGCTCATCTCTGTAGTTCTTTGCAGATTCCAATATGGTGGTTTGCATCTTGTGGTATGGCCTCTATATTTCTGCTCTCAAAGTCATTCTTCGAACGGTGGATTGTGATACGTTCACCCTGCCCTGTGGAGGTTGTTGATGTCACTGTCTGTTGTTTTGGGTTTTTCTTCACAGCTCTCACAATGTTTCTGTCATCAGCTGTTGTTGATTTCCTTGGCCGACCCATTCGGTGTCTGTTGTTCAGTACACCGGTGGTTTCTTTCAGTTTCAGGACATTCCAAACTGTCATATTGGCCATGCCCAGTGTTTGTGCAGTGCCTCTGATTGATTTTCCCTCTTTTCCCAGCTTCAAAATGACTTGCTTTTCTCCCATAGGCAGCTCTCTGATCTTCATCTTGCTTTACCCTTCTTAACACCAAATGCAGTCTTCACAGGTGAACCTGAAGGCTAAAACCAACAGTAGATATTCAGAGCTATTTACTGTTTAAACAATCAAACAGGACACACCTGGGAAACAAGAAACACCTGTCGGTCACGTGTTCCGATATTTTTGCTCACCTACGAATTGATACAAATTGTGTTGTTTTATATCTACGTAGATAAACCAGGAAATAAAAGCTGAAATTCTAAACTCAAACCTAAATGTAAAAAAAAATATTTGAGGACCACCTTTTTCTAAAAGTGTAGTCTTGAGTTTAAGCTCCGTACTTAATCCAGACGTTAATGCATTACTCCGAAGGGTATAACACAATATTTAACACCATAGTTCATTTGTTTGGTGTGTTTGTCGATGTCGTACTGAAAAAATGTTGAATCGTAAATAAATACATTAAAATGTATTTAAAAGTCCTTGTAAAGTTAAAATATATTAAAATAATGCTTATCCATTATTATTAATATTATTATTATTATCCATCCATTTTCTATACTGCTTATCCTTACAGGGTCACGGGGAACCCGGAGGCTATCCCAGGTGGCACGGGGCACAAGGCGGGGTACACCCTGGACAGGGTGCCTATCCATCACAGGGCACAATCACATACACACTCACACACCCATTCATACACTATGGACACTTTAGACACGCCAATCAGCCTACCATACATGTCTTTGGACTGGGGGAGAAAACCAGAGTACCCGGAGGAAACCCCCGCAGCGCGGGGAGAACATGCAAACTCCGCACACACAGGGCCACGGCGGGAATCGAACCCCGGAGCTGTTTATAGTATTAATACATATTTATAGTGTAGCACCAGTGACCGTGACACCAGTGATACTGATCACAAAACGGCTGATGTTGCTTAAATGTGACCTTGGTTAACTCAAACTGAGGCACTACAATATAATAATCTGAATAACTATGGAGTCCTGATGTTTTAGAAACTGCAACATCAGAGATAGACATGATTTCTGCCTGATGTAAAAAATGCCTGAAACACTGATGAAAAATAGGGAGACACCTGATTCATTGCTTCCTTCGAATGTTTGAGAGTAAAACTCACAAAGGTGTATTTTGTATGTTTCAACCACAGCGACACCTGGAACACCCTCTATTTAGATAACACCCACTCAAATCCAAATGACCACTAACCTGTACACAATAACAAACACGAGCATTCGTCATTCCTAATTCACATGATGGCGATGCGTATATCAGTCTGTGAAATCAGATACAAAACACCTCGGCATTGCACACACACACACACACACAAGCAGGTGGACAACAAAACTGGAACTGCCACTACTATCCCTGGAGGAAGTAGCTCACACAACCCCCCTCATTCATGTAAAAAAATAAATAAATTAAAATTTAATGCAGGCAAAACACATGGCCATGTGCCCAACCTCTGTATCATCAAAAGCCAAGTCAAACACTTCAGGCAATGGTGGTGAAAAAGTTGTGAGTGACCCTGAGTGCATGTAGTAAAATCCCTCATTAGCATGGAACAAGTGAGCTCTGAGCGCTCTGGTCTATTTAGTATGTGCAAGAGTTGTATCCTGGTGCAATAGTTTGTCTTGTGTATTAACCTGTCAGGATGTGAGCAGTCAAAGCATTTACATGACACTTTTACACATTTACACTTAATGGCCAGTTTTTGAGCACTGGTTGTCTAATTATTTTTTTCTTTTAAAGGGAGAAAAAAAAAAAAAGTATAATGAAAGTTTAAAAAAGGATCAAGTAGACACAGCAGTCATAGTAGATTTTAGCACACTATCCGGCCCAAGGTATATGAACACCCGATCATCACGACACATATATGTCTTCCTTCCCCAAACTGTTATCACAAATCTGTAAGTACACCATTGTCTAAAATGTCTTTATATGCTGTAGTGTTTCAGTTTCCCTTCATTGGAACTAAGAGGCCCAAACCTGTTCCAGCATGACGACACCGACTGTACCCCAGGCCTCCTCACTTGACATCACGGCCTGATCTCACTAATGCTCTTGTGGCTGAATGAACACCAATCCCCGTAGCCACGCTCCAAAACCTGGTGCAAAGCCTTCCCAGAAGAGCAAAGGAGACCATATTAATGCCTATGGTTTCGGAATGATATGTTCGGCAAGAACATACGGGTGAGATCGGCGGGTGTCCACATACTTTTGGCCTTATAGTGTATACAGTGTAGTACATATCCACTACCACAGAACAAGGCAGTTTGATAAAGCAGCAGTAGAACTAATCAAAATAGTAAGATTTGAGCTTGAGCTTTAAAGCCAGCCTGAGCCTTAAAGCCTAATTATACATTGTCTTATTTTTTATTTATTTATTTATTTATTTATTTATTTATTTATTTATTTTAGCCAGAAAGAGGGCATTTGGTTGAGACTAGAGATGTGTATCAGGACTGGAATCCCACAGGATGTAAAAAAAAAAATAATAATAATAATAAAAAAAATTTTGACCTGTCAGATATGAAGCTTGTGGGACAAACAAAGACCACGCTCATTAACACGTATTTACAGCATCATTAGTAACTGCCTGGTCAGGGCCAAGGTGGTTTAAATTAGGCTACTAGTTTGTTTAGATTTTAAGAAGCCAGTGCCAGATTTCACACACTATGATGACATTTCTACCTCTGGCTATTAAAAAAAAAAACTGTTCCAAATTAGGCCACGCCCACTTCAGGTACAAAACCAAAAACAGATATTTGGAGCGCTCTACGGATGTCAAGGACTAATAATAAAGTTCTAAATAGCAAATTCATCAACGGTAATATATATATATATATATATATATATATATATATATATATATATATATATATATATATAATCTTTTGTTTAAGCATATATTTTTAAAAGATAATATTTTTATTCTATATTATGATGAATGCATGAATTTTCTCACACATCATCTGTTATTATTATTATTATTATTATTATTATTATTATTATTATTATTACAATATTTGCCTTTGCAGTACACCACAGAACGTTGCAGATTTATGAGCAACTACCTAATTTACAGTTACCTAAGTGTGTCCTAGTCATCATGATTAATCACGCTCCGTATAATGGTCCAGCATTCCTAAGTCATAATAAGTTTTGAAAACCTGTTTCATGTCAAGGAAATGCAAGTGTGTTGCGCAAAGAGAACTCATGAATAATAAACAAACAAATAAATAAACAAATACATAAACAAATAAAAGAATTGCAAATAAAATGTTTGAAAAGGTTGCGGAAATGATTATTAAATTATTAGAAGATTGAACATAAAGAATTTAAAAAAAAAAAAAAAAAAAAGATCCAAAAAATGTATTCATTCGAATTGATTTCTTTAAATGAATAAAGTAAAAGCACTAATATGTGAAAGTTTCATTGTTGACGATTTATTCATTCATATATTTGTCCATTGATTTCTTTTTTTTTACTTCACCGAACCAAACAGAAAATCCAAACAATTTGGACTCAGAGTCGACAATTTCACTTCAAACCGGAACACATGATTCACTTTCTAAAAACGTCCCAAATCTAATCTAATGTTAGATTCGGTCAAATGATTCAAAATTTCCAGGCAGTTCATAGGAATAACATACAGGTACACACCTCAGGACAGTCAGAGATGTGTATTCACTCTTCAAAAGTTCGAAAATAACAAAAAGCTCTTATCTTTCACCTGATTTATTATTTTATTCATAATGCCGTCTGATAATATTCAGGCGTCTGATCTCTGTAAGGCTTTCATTTCTTTCTTTGCAGCCTGAATTGCTGGGTATTTTTGTCGCTGACTTCTGAGAAACGTGTCATTAATCTGTTCATAAAAATAAATACTTTAAAAAAAAAATCAAAAAGGAACCATTGACTTCCCACATTCTGTGCGTGTGTGTTGTTTGCGAGTGTGTGTGTAGGCGTATTTGAATGTGTGTCTTGCTCCATTCACCTGGTGAAATAGAGCAGAATGAAAAGAGTAAATGGAACCTATTATTTACGCAGATACACAATCCCGCCACGCACGTCCAAAGTCCCGCCACAGACTCACTCCCTGTCTCTCTCTCTCTCTGTCTGTCTCTCTCTCACTCACTCACTCACTCACTCCCATACACACACACACACACACACACACACACACACACACACACTCCCTTCACCCTGCAGCCCCTACAACCAGCCGCTGTCCACTCTTTTATTATCCTTTAAATGATGCTGACAGCAAAAGAGCAAACACACACCCACCCACACATATACACACATGGGTGCACACACAACACAGACTGCCTGAGACTCGAGCCTTTTCCTTTTTTTTTTTTTTTTTGAAATAACTATGAGGAAATCTCACACACACTCTGTCATCATAATGAATATATTTGGACTATATGGTGGAGATGTTTTTTTTACACACTCTATTTCTAAGAAATGTTTTGTGTATGTGTGCGAGTGTGTGTGTGTGTGTGTGTGTGTGTGTGTGTGTGTGTGTGTGTGTGTGTGTGTGTGTGTTGGTGGGGTGTATTGTGGGGATTCCAGAACACCTGTGCCTTGATAAGAGATATCACAATCCTGTTTTATAGAGCTACTAAACACTAAATAAACACTACAACTACCAGACCATCTACTCTATTAACACTACAACAGACTCTCTCTCTCTCTCTCTCTCTCTCTCTCTCTCTCTCTCTCTCTCTCTCTCTCTAGTAGGACTTTCCCCAACGTTTAAGGTACAGTCATGGTAAAAAAATAAATAAGTATACCCCATTTAATTTTCCTTGTGGTTTTGTTCAAGTATATCCACTTTATTAATAAGCACTGTTTCAAAGATGATCAAATGTTTGTTTGTCCAAATATGTCACAAAAAAAAAACAAAAAAAAACAGCGATTTCCAATGGGGTACCCGGAGGAAACCCACGAAGCACGGGGAGAATGCACATAGAGTGCAGGTGGACTTCAAACCCCCATTCCCGGAGGTGCGAGGCAAACGTGCTAATCTCCAAGCCACTGTGCTCCCATAGACACCTTCCAAAAAATGTTAAATAAATGTCTCCTCACAGAAAACTTCACCATATCAACAACTACACATTTTTTCATCTGTTGATGTGGAGCATCACTAGCACCGCACGAGTCTAGCCACTACTCTGGGGCAGTGGTGGCTCAACGGTTAAGTCTCTGGGCTGCTGGTTCAAGTCCCATCATCGCCAGGCTGCCTCTGTTGGGCCTTTGAGCAAGGTTTTTAACTCTTTCTGCTCCAGGGGCGCCGTATCATGGCTGACCCTGCACTCTGACCCCAACCTCTTAACATGCTGGGATATACGAAGAAAAGAATTTCACTGTGCTGTAATGTATGCGTGACAAATAAAGACTTCTCCTTCTAGTCTGGTCTCGAGAATCATCTGTTTTCACTACTGACTTGGATGGCCTTTCTCGGTCTTATTGGCATTTGTACTCAGTCTTGGTCAATACAGTATTATCTTGGTGTTGTCCGAGAGTTTGTTTTGTCTTTCTTTGTAATGTTTTCTTTATGACGAATATGTGGCACGATGCTCGAAAGAAGTAAAGGCTTGCCCTTGAAAAGGATTCAATAGTGTTCAGTCTAAATCTTGACTTGACTAGCTCTCGACTTGTCCTCAAACCCCTTAAGACTCGGTCTTCACTTGATCTCGGCTAGTCCTGGTCTTGGACTTGACAATGGCATTCTTGTCTCCAGACCTATAAGTCTATGGCTGTTTCTCAATTCTAAGAAGGTGCGTGCTCCTGAAGACCGGTCTTGCCAGGCTACCTTGGAAGAATGAACTCGGAAGGACAGGAGGACATCGAACGCATCACTGTAAGACCTGAGATGTGCTGCGATCTTCCTGTTGAACAATGGACCACCCCAGCACATTTCTAGTAGTGGGTTCGGACCATCGTCTCTTCAGTGCTCCCTAAGTAATACGTTTCAGTGGTTAATAGATTTACTCTTAACTGGCTCATGTTTTAAAGTCGTAAGCTCACCGTTTGGAACTGCGACCTCACGTTAACTAAAAACTACAAGCTAACGAGTTTACTGTTACCTCAGCATGGAAGCTAGCGTCGTTTAATTAAAACACTTCTGAGGGATGAATTCGAACTTTTCAGCAACCCTACATATCTCCCAATCTAAATCATATATCAAGATCATTCTTTTTAGACGCATATTTACATTGTTGCAGTCATCCGCCGTTGTTTTGCCGCATTGACTTCTGGGACTTCAGGCGGGTTCTGTCCGCCCGATGCATCCTCGATAGTAAGAACACATCCGGGTAATTTCAAGCGTCCTCGTTACTATCGGAATTGAACTTCGGCGGTGGACGATGACGTAGAACTAGTACGCGAGACACATATTGAGAATCGGCTACTGTGCGAATTGTTACTATAGGAACGATCGATCAAAAAAATAATAAAAACACGGAGATTCGAATCGCAACATAAAATATTGTCCGAGCCGCTTGTTTAGAAAATCAATCGACACGTTCCGGCCAATCAGAATTGAGAATTCAACAGCACTATGTTATAAGCACATATAAACGATCTTCACGGTTCTGATTGTTGTTGTTACTCTCATCTCTCTTTTTGGCAGACTGTATATTAAACTGTCGTAGAACATGTGAGGTAGAGCAACATGCTCAGGCATAAATTGTGCGTCTGCTGTCATGTTTTCACTACTATGACGATAAATTCAACCCGGTTTACGACACACACACATCACAGCCAACACAACACACAACACATTTACCATCCTGATATACAAATTTTGGTAGAACAGTTTCTGGCGTAATTAGCGTTACAATTTAGCAATCACATTTTAAAAGTTGGCCTTGTATCTAAGTTAGGAAACTAGCAAGGCAACTGAATCAATAAATAACCTGGACTGCACATCAGACCCCGACGATGTGTCATGATATTGAATGTTACGCACTTTTGGCATGCTGTGAGTCAGATCAGGCTTAAGGTGAACGCTGTTTCACTGTAACCCGAATATGAAGGTGTTAGATAGACTTCATACTTTTACTCAGTGTGAACACACATGCACACACAGACCCACACACACATACACAAACACATGAAATGAAAAGGAGAAGTAGTGTGTGTGTGTGTCAGTGGTTAGCGTAAGAATGCTGGGGTACAAAATGAATACAACTTGCAAGTCACTTCCCCTCAACACACTCACATACTGACACACAAATATACACACACACACACACACACACACACACATGTTTGAGAACCTTCCACTGATATATAACTACAGTATTAATACAGATATTTAATAGTATGCCTACAACTAATATATATATATATATATATATATATATATATATATATATATATTTAAACATACTTTCTAAAACTTTTTTCCTTCATGGGGACCAACTAAAAGTCAAAACTGTCTGTTATTTCTATCCTTGTTGGGACTATAAGCTATAAACCTGCCCACACACACACACACACACACACACACACACACACACACACACACACACACACACACACACACACAGTGAAACAAAGACAAGAGAGACTGTGTGTTAAACAGAAGCTCATTGAACAATAATAACTTGTCGCTGCTGTTAAAGACCACAGATGAGTATTTTCTGTTCCGTGTTCATGGAGGATTATACGAACTGAGAAATAAAGAGTGAGAGAGAGAGAGAGAGAGAGATGGAGGGAAGGGCGGGAGGAGGAGGTTGATGTTGGAGAACGTGTGAAAAATATATGCTGATGATTTAACACCAAAAACACAGCAGTGAGAGAAACAGAGAGACAGTCCGACTTGTTAATGTCAAAAAATAAAAGGTGCTTTATTAAATACATTAAAAACATGAAAACCATCTTCATAGTAAAATCATCTTTGTGCAATATTCCATAACACAAACTGCCAGCTAGACGTGTGCCAGGTGTTGAGTCGGAAATGAAGCTGAAGGAGACAGAGTCGTGTTTGTGTGTAAGCAGATTTAGAAGATCTTCGCTGCTGTTTACAGTGACAACACGAGAAGCTTTCTTGTTCGGCGTCAGCAAGTGGACTCACACTCGCACAAACACACAAACACTTGAGCACAAAGAGTGGAAAGTACAGCCAAGTGCTCCCTCCCCCTGTCCGCCCCAACCCCCCTTACCACAGCGCAATAAAACTGGGAAGCCACTTCTCTGGGTTCCCCTTCTCATGAATTGAGAGAGTGAGAGAGAGAGAGAGAGAGAGAGAGAGAGAGAGAGAGAGAGAGAGAGAGAGAGAGGGGCGAGGCGAGGGGAGGGGGGCTGGTATTATCAGAACGCTACACTTGGGTAATGTGACTTGAGTTGTAGACAGAGTTAAACAGAGATAAGAACAAAAACCACAGAGAGAAAGCGAGGGCGAGAGAGAAAGCAAGAGTGATAGAGAGGGAGAGAGAAAGAGTGAGCCCAATGGAAAGGATTGAAAAAAGTCCAAGCACAGAAGGTCGGAGAGATAAGGCCTGCAGTTCTTATGTTTGAAGATTAAGCCAGTATGAAAGTAGAAAACAATAACCTAACAGGCTTGATCGCTTTGCTGTAAAACGTCCCGGTAATCCGAAACACGAGGTTCAGCTGAGGTAAACGGTTTTCCGATGCTAGTTTTGAAAACTGCATTTAAATTGGAAAAGTCGATTCTGTTATCACGCCATCAATCTGTATCCGGTTGCAGGCGCACGGTGGAAATGATTCAATCTGAAATTATTAACTTTCTATACATCATAACTGGGAAATTCCTTGTTATCACACTGTAGGTTTAATCTCTAATGCACATCATAATGGTTAAACACGCTACCAAAAGATGATCAATTTTTCATTGCATGTCTGTTATTCATATCACTACGTTCACTCTGAGGCAAACTTACCTCCTTATCAGTCCTCTTATGCTATAAAGAAACACACAAACATGCATTTATACATCAGCAAAAATCCTTGTAGGTAGCATAAACAAACCCACGATATCCTCACACGATATTCTCTATGTCCGACGGACCATGTTTGACCCACACACACACACACACACACACATACACACACATGTACATACTTCCTAAAACAGACCAGACTGTGTGTGTTGAGAGAAAGCGAGGATGACCATTCGAGCAGCTGGCGGAAGAGTCATCCTTAGAGTTATGCAAAACACATCCAGCACCACTTAGCATTGGGGCTAAGTGAGTCCCTGCTCACTGAGATGCAGGTGGCCATTTTGACGCACGTTCTCAAGTCAAAACTAAAATAACTATAGGAATAATTCAGTTTTTAAATAATGGAAATTATTTAACTAACAGTGAGGGGAAGTTTCAATAGATTAGTTAGTTGGTTAGCATGATTTTATCTCAGCTAGTAATAGGGGATAAGTCTCCTAGCTAGATTAGCTATGTATGCTAGAACTTTCCTCTAACGGTTAGGCTTTGACGTTGGTTTGGTTAAACTCATGGAGAGATTAGGTTTAGGATTTTAGATGAAGAAATGCCATAGGAATATAGTATGGGAAAAAGTAATCATGCAAACCACGACATAGGCTGAGCTCTCTGCTCTCTGTGTTCTTTGCAACTCTTCATCTTGTGTTAATGTAGATGTTAGGATGATACGGAGCGAGGGTTTGCAAGCTGTTTATAGACAGACTCGTTAACCATCTATGAGTTTCATGTGTATAATCCCTGCAATCTCAGAGCCGAATACGGGACTGACTACATCAGCGTTATTGTGTCCGTGCTTCGTTAAGAAGCAGCAGTGAAGCAGATCTTCCCCGCCGTGCTGCCTCGTACGTAGCTACGTTAGCTAACTAGCTACATTATGGGACAACTGGGAAGTTTGTCTCAGCAGTAAGTACTATTAATTATTAGCTGAAATTGAATTACCCTCTCTATAATGACAGAGGAGAGTATTTTTTTCTCTCTCCTCCCGATGATTCAGCAGTTCTGGAGAAAGGAGATAAAGATCATTTCATCGGCTTTGTCGAAATACAGCCGATTTTTTTTTTTTTTCTGAAGAAAGGTGAGTAACTATTGCCACCTTTCTCCTCTAGTACACTTCCGTTGTAGAATTCGGCGACTGCAACAGAACAATCACATGACTGAATCGCTAGGTTAAAAGAAACTAAACCTATTTGATTCATGTGTCCAACTGGCTAATAACTATAATAACTCATTAACGAATAAATGACTAATCATGCTGGGTTGTGATTTCCATTGCTTCTTCCGCCACATATAATAATATTAATAATAATTCTTTTTAAAAACATGGACCCTATGTTAGGAACCATTCATAAAGACCACCATCATCCCTCAAGCTCTGAGTGTGTGCGGTGTGTTCTCTTGTTTCATTCCTAGTTTGATGACTCATGATTCGTGATTAGTGTTTGCTGCATTTCTCCAATGCTCATAACTGCGGCCTTCCCGTTAAAGTCGCAGTTTATCATTTGGTTATTCGTTTAAATCGCATTATTGAGCAAGTATTTTAAATGAACCGCTCTGAAACTAATAGGAAAGCTATGCTAATTGTTATGCTAATGTTAGATATGAGTTTCGGGGATTAATCTCGGTGCGTTCTCGAAACTGTAGAGGCTGTTTTTCCTAGATGTTCCTCTCCCTGTTGAGACTACCTTCATTGAGACACACATTTCCTTGTATTGTAAGTGAACTGACAATCATTGCGTTTACGTGGACAACAATAATCTGATATTAACCCGATTAAGATGATACTCGGATTAAGAAACTAGCATGTAAACAGCGAGTATCGAGGACCTTAATCAGACTAAAGTCACACTCGAAGTAAACACAAATGGAATTAAGACGTGTGGAGTATTCCTGTTTTAGTCGCATTATCGACATGCGTTACAGACGTGTACACACCTTCATCACACTATTAATGTCGTGTGAGAGTTTTCACCGCATTTTGGAACAGGACACCTACACACACGGCAGTGCTCAACCGTTTGATGGCAAACAAGAGAGCACGGCTGCGTCCCAAACCGCGTACTTGCCTACTATATAGTAGGAGAAATACATGCACCTCGGCTACTATACAGTAGGTGAAATACATGTAGGTAAGTACGCGGTTTGGGACGCAGACCACGGCTTCAAGCAGTCGTCTATTTGCATGTATATCATGACAAATAATTAACCGCACTTGAAGCGTTCGTAAAATTAAAAATGAAACAGCCAAGACTGTATACGATACCATAACGCAGACGAACTGTATGTCGATACGTGAAATTCTGGAGGGAACGTCGGACGGCGTGCCGTGGAGACGTAATGACGTGTGCCGTTAATCCATCCATGTTGTATAACATGTAAAACGGGAACATGAAAGGAGTATTCTAAAAGCGACTCGTAAACACCTTAATCAGAATATTGTTCTTATTCAGAATAAGGTCAATAATTAGATTACTGCTGTCCATGTAAACGCAGTCAATGAAGGGACCTTAATTCTATTCTCCAGAAGGTAAGGTATGACTTATGATAGCATCTGCCAAATTACTATAATAAATACAGTAATAATGATGATAATAATAATACGCTATGTTGCCAAAAGTATACACCCATGTGTGCTTGTTGAACATCCCGTTCCAGATTTAGTCCTTTGCTGTTATAATAAGCTCCATTTTCTGGGAAGGCTCTCCACTAGATTTTGGCTTCGTGGCTGTGGGGATTAGTGATCATTCAGACACAAGAGCATTAGTGAGATCAGGCATTGATGTCGGGATATTGAGGAGGTCTGGGGTGCAGTCGGTGTTCCAGTTCATCCCGAAAGTGTTCAGCGGGGTTGAGGTGGAGGACACGCGAGATCTTCTACACCAACCGTAACACACCATGTCTTCATGGAGCTGGCTTTGTGCACAGGCTCATCGTCGTGCTAGAACAGGTTTGAGCGTCCAGTGAAGGGAAATCATAATGCTACATAAAGCATACAAAGACATCCTATAAAACTTTTTTTCCTATGAAAAAAAAAAAATCCCAAAACCTATAAAAGTTTTGGGTGTGATAGTCGGGTGTCCACATACTTTTGGCCTTTTGTGTTAATATAATAATAAATCTAACGAAATATAAAGTAGCTTAGCAGTGAGAGCAGAGGGATGCTATAAAATCACAGAGATGAATAAAACCACAGAAAAATGGTTTCATTTCCTAATGGGAATTTGCCTAGTGGTTTCCAGTAAACATTTTCCCATCAGGGTGTATCGGTTTCAAAATACCCACATTCCTATTTCAGTTACAAATGCAGGACAGATTTGACATACAGTACTGTGCATAAGTTTTAGACACCCTATTTTTATAGTACAAATTTTGTTAAAGATCTTTATTTTATGACTTCTACATTATCGATGTTAGATTCCCAAACATTGGTTTTCCAGCACAAAACGGAACTGTTACAGAGAAACTGTTGCAGTCAAAGTCTCCAGAAGAACCGTGTCTGGTTCTGCAAGACGCTCAATAACACTTACAGCTCATTTCCTTATAAAACTACACTAATTCCTCCTGAGACTACTTTTTTTTATTTTAAACCAAAGGGTCGTCACATCAAATATTGCCTTTGTTTCATTTACTACTGTTTACTGCTCTTTATAGTATTGAGAAACATTCCTTTTCATTATCTCTCAAGGCATCTCCGCTCTACAGCATTTCTTTGCATGTGCCTAAGACTTTTGCACAGTACTGTAGGTGTAATTAAATAAATTGTCGTTTCTACAATGATAAACACTCTTTAAAGTGTTCAAATGAACAGGTATGTGAATTGAATTGAGAGATGTGAATATTGCTGTCACGGGGCTGTTGACATTGTGAAATGCTCAATTTGAAACGCTCGGAAGTTGTTGATTCATTTTCTATAACAGCAGCGTGGACATTAGTGTTGGTTGTCATTCTAATCAGTGGTTTATATTAATGCACTGGTTCTAATATGTTCGCGTTTCCATAGTAACAGAGTACACAGGGACGTATATGGCAGATGCTCCACAGAATCTAATAAATAAATAAATAAATAAATAAATAGTTGTTTTTTTTTAACGGAAAACAATTCCACAATGTTCAACAAATACAACAAAACAACATTGTTGTTTAACAACGAAAAAATGTTTTCTGTAAGGAGACGTTTATTTAACGTTTATGGAAGGAGTCTCCAGTATCAGCATTTTGTAACAGCAAGTTTTCCGCCACATGAAAGTCTTCCAGACTTTGTGCTTTCTAACTAACGTGACAAGCTAAATTATTTTTTCACGTGATTAATGAAAATGTCATTTGTCGCGGACAAATGTGCTGTAAAAAGAAACGAAACACTTCGGGACGTGGTGTGATAGGAAAATGATCTACGTGTACGTTAATAGCTATGTTTCCATCCAAGCTGCAAATTCAATGTCGCGTAAAACATTTGCGAATAAAGCACCGTTTCCATCGCACGTGTTCAAAAAAAAAAAATCGTCACTTCCCGGGAAACCGGCGCATCTCTTACTTTTCCGAGCCAATTATCCAATCGCGTGCTTTTTTTTTTTTTTTGAGGCAAAGTCACATGACTGTTTTGATGCACATCGAGGAATTTATCCGGTAAACGTGTTTCCATCGCAGTTTATGCGCACGTCTTCTTATCGAATAAAAACAATGACAAAAACCTCAATTGAGTGCAGACACTTTTTATTCCTATTATAAAACCATTAAGCAAACCTCTCACGCACGCACACACACACACACACACACACACACACACAAAATTGCTCTGCAAACACAACAGCGACCAATAGAAACCTGTCAATCATTTCCAGGACTTTTTTCAGCAGGAAAGCAGAAGTGAGTGTATGAACAATTGGAAGACTTCTTGGTTAAAAAAAAAAAAAGAAAGAAAGAAAGAGGGAAAGAAAATGAGGAAGTAAATATAACAAAAAAAAAGATAGATTTTTATTTATGTGTACTCCAGACTTCACAATACTATAGCTACTGGATAACAACACACACACACACACACACACACACACACACACACACACACATGCATGTCTACAGTAGTACACACATGCATACACACATGTCTGCTCCTGGACACAATCCCACTGTGTGCCACAACCCACCCAAGACCACAGACACACCCTTTACCACATCTTCACACACACACACACACACATTTCTGATACCACACCCAAACCCAGGGCATCTACACACATCACATTTTTATTAAAAAAAAAACACTCCTCTCTGTCTGATTCACAAGGACACTGTCCTCCATAACAGCCTTAAGTAACACAACACAAGTGTGATAATCACACCATGAACTGTAATGACATCATGTTATTATTCATTATTTATCTAAAGGTTTTTATATTCCCAAAACGTATTGTAAGGAGTATAACAGATAACGATGTTAAAGTACAACAGCAGTATAATTCTATTACTTATCATTCATTTTGAGCCAGATTGACATCAAAGCATCACTGTTCATCATTAGGCTCAGAGGAGCGAAAGAAAAAGTGACAGAATGCAGATATGTGGTTTTATCATACGAACCTTCAGTAGTTTTCTTCCACTGAACATCAGACCTGTTTCCATAAAACATTGACAGTTTCGCGAACGTGTATCACACAGAAACCTGTTCACACAGGAAGAGCGACTGTGCTTTATCTCGGCCTGAAATGGAAATTATTTTTTAAATTTTTTTTTTATGTTATTGTTTTGATACAAAATCCATTTACTGAAAACATTCTTCAAACTCCTTGCGTACATTGTTCACTGAATTTCTACCACAAGTGAAACTCTGTATCTTTACAGAGCAATTTGTAAAATATTTGTGCAGACTGATGTATTTCAATCACCTTCTTCCTCATCATTTGTGGAATTTCTTTCAACTTTGGCATAGTGTGTTACTGCGTAAGACCGTTTAACCAACTTGGTGCTGTTATAAATGTTCTATGTAAGTGTTGATTTGATGGAACAGGGTTCGCAGTAATCAGACCTGGTTGCGTCTAATCCAGCTGAACCCCATTATAATGCAGTTTTATGGATTTTGGGAATTAGTATCTATGGGGACCAATACATTTTCACACAGGTCCAGTAGGTATTGGATAACTTTTTTGCTTCAATAAATAACATTATTATTATTATTATTATTATTATTATTATTATTATTATTATTATTATTTAATGCATTTTGTGTTTACTCAGGTTGCCTTTGTTTTATCTTACATTTTGTTTTAGTGCATTTTGGTCATGAAGTGAACTGATGTGCTAAGCTGATAGTTGCTGCTAGCTACTGAGGTTGGTATCGGTATGGAGAGTGTAAACATTATACCAGTAGCTGTGGTAGATAGGTAAGTTGAGCTTGCTTAAGTTGTTCCTGGTGAGATAATAAGCCTCATGATAGACATGGTAGAAAAACAAAATGCTCACAGGCACCTCATTAGACAGACAACGGAACCAGCTGCGATGGAAAGTGAATAAACAGTGTAAATAAATTCATGTATGATTTCAGTTGTTTTTAGTGATGTCTGGGAAAACCCACCTGATGACTCGGGTTTTTGGGCAAAAACTCAATTTCTGCCTGTAATACCTCACTTTTAAGAAAACATAAATATATTTGACCAAAACACATGGAAATATTTTGATCTACTTTCTGATCTTGCCTAGGCTACTTCCTGTTGGATAATGAGCCATGTTGGCTTTTCCAAACAGAAATGATGAAGAAGAAGGTGATTGAAAGACGCCAGCCTGGGAAGGGTTACAAAGCTATTTCAAAGGCTCCGGGACTCCAAAGGACCCCAGTGAGAGCCATATGTTTCTTCCATAACCCGTTGCCAAAAGGTTGGAAAAACATAATTGTGTAATCACTGGAACCTTGGGGTCCAAACATGTTCCAGCATAACAATACTCTTGTGTACAAAATAAGCTCCATGAAGACATGGTTAGTAAAGTTTGGAGTGAAAGAACTCGAGTGTCCTGCACCGAGTCCAACGATACTGACCTCAACCCCACTGAACAGCTTTTAGGATGAGCTGGAACACCGACTGCACCCCAGAGCTCCTCAACATCCTGACATCACTGCCAGATCTCACAAATGCTCTTATAGCTGAATGAACACAAATCCCAACAGCCACGCCCTAAAATTCCCAGAAGAGTGGAGGTTATTATAGCAGGAAAGTGGGACTAAATCATTTTGGCCATACAGTGTTGAAGGTTTTTTCCAACATTGTTGGTATCCATTAAATAAATAGAGCGCCGACTCGTATATCCACCTATATTTAACCTCTGGACACATCAGCCTACTGTAACACGGCCTAGTACCATGTTCCTGGGAATTAATCAAGATTAATCATGGCACGTTTACACTATTTCTCCCACGATGCACGAAGATGAAGTGACAACGAAAGGAACTGAAAATATGTCTGGAAATTAGATTCAGAAATAAGACTCGAGTGATTTATTGAACATCACATCCTGACTAACGGGACTTTTGTAACAGTGCGTTGGTTATATGATGCAAAACAGAAACATTCACGGTATGCCGATGATGTCTGTGGGTATAAGTGCGAAAATACGAAAGAGAAAAACAAATCTAATTAATAAGTGCGAGTGTTGAAAGTGTTCTTTTGTTTGCACTGAGGTTGTGGTTGAGTACAAGTTCACTTCCTGTCTATTCATTATGTCATTATTCTGTGCTATTGCTGTGTGGGGTTTTTTTTTTTTTTTTTTTTACATTTTCTTACGCTACACCCGACTTTCGGTAAATAAATCCTCCTTCAGAGTCATCTTTATAGACTGCTACAGTGCCCATGTGGCATAGAAATACGTCAGGAGCTCATTGTTGGTGCTTGAGCTGCCAGGATTAAATCCGGATCCTGTTTGGTCCATAGCCAGGCTCTCTGTGCCTGTGGCTTCCACCTCAGAGCAGGACAGGAGAAGAAGAATGATGATGCAGAGCAAAAGGTTACTACTTTTCTTTATGTGTAATATAACCACAGTAACAAGAGCACACAGGCGTGTTTGGAAATGATGAGGTAACTAAACCAGATAACACACACACACACACACACACACACACACACGCACACACATGCACACACACACACACACACAAAGGCCCTGTTTAAAACAAAAACGATCCTCATCCATACCGGCGTTTCCGATGCGTTTCAGAAACGATCTCCGCTCCGTCCACACTACACGACCGAAAACGCATGTCACATGACCATTCACGCACACTGAGCATGCGCATACAAGTGTAAACAGGAAGTTGTTTGCTAGTCACCGGCAGGCACAACAACGAGCATGATGGCGAGGAAAAGCAAGGACGTCTTTCTTAAACATCGGGTTTCGTACTTTCTAGTCGTTCTGTTTTCCTCGTCATGTTTTTACTTTATAAATATGCATCATCGAGGCTAGCGTGTACGCTAGTCTGTACATCATCAAACTCCATTAAAACAAAGTCAAACAATTCACTTTATTTGTAACAGTAGCACACTGGGACATTGCAGGGAAAACATAAACGATATGGCAGGGGCTTGACGAATCAGGGAAGGATACGCCATGATCCAGAAGACCCAATCAGGGGGCGAGTGTGGGCGAAGCCACGCCTACGTTTTCAGAAGTCTTCGTTTTGGTCTGTTTACACTGAAACGCGAGGCCGGAGTTTTCAAACTAAAACGGAGTCTTCGGCGTTTCCACAAGTCTCAGAAAACGCCGGAGTAGTGTAGACGACAAGTGTAAATGTAGCAACAGTTATGCGTTTTAAAACGGAAACGCACTAGTGTAAACAGGGCCTAAGACAGAGATCAGGGGACATTTGCCGGAGAACCCGAGGGGAAGTGGGGTGCACAACAGGAATCAGGACCATCGTAAAACGCCAGAGAAGGAAGTGTGTGGCGTGTGTTTGTTTGTGTTCGTGTTTGCGTGTGATCAGTCTTAACATTGCCAAGAAGAGAAAGGAAAAGAAGGGAAGAGAAAGGAGAAGAGAGGTGATGTCCTTTGTGGTTCTTGCTAAGAGGAGTACTATGTGATCGGACTGGTGGAACCAGGTCAGGATCAGGGGTGAGTCAAAAAGGGTTTGGCCTCCTTCTGCACCCCGGACTGTCTCACACCACTCCTGGATCCGGGAGCAGTCCAAACATGCTCCCATGCTCACACACACGACAACCCCGTCACACACGACTAACCTGTACAGCCAGCCTGCCCCAATAACAAACACCATGAGAGAGAGAGACAGAGAGAGAGAGAGAGACAGAGAGAGAGGGAGACAGACAGACAGGCAGTGACAGCAAGGCTAGAAGAGACCGGTGTTAGACCCTTAGTAACTTTTCAAGATAGTTAGAATGCAACATTCCAGAAATAACAGAAATAATTCCCGCAATGTTTCAGAATGGTTTGCTTCACAGTGTGATTAGTGTTAACGTTAAGGAACATTAAGGAAATGCTCCCCACGACTAACAATGTTGCAGCAACGTTGTAGGAAGGTTTGTAAATGTTATGTACAAATGTGCTCAGAACAATCAGGGCAGAAATTTAACGTTTCTGCAACCCAACTCTTCTACAACCATAGAAAGAAAGAGAGAGAGAGAGAGAGTGTGTGTGTGTGTGTGAAAGAGAGAGAGAGACAGACAGACAGACAGAGGTGGAGAGAGAGACAAACACAAACATACAGACAAAAAGGTAGATAGACAAACAGAGAGACAGGCAAAAAGAGAACGAGAGAACGGGAGACAGTAGAGGCCTACAGAGAGAAAGAGAGAGAGAGAGAGAGACATAGAGACCACAGAGAGAGACAGACAGACAGATAGTCAAAGGCAGAAACAGACAAAGAGAGATAGACAAAAAGAAAAATAGAAGACAAGACAGTCTGTGTGTGTGTGTGTGTGTGTGTGTGTGTGTGTGTGTGTGTGTGTGTGTGTGTGTGTGTGTGTGTGATCTAATATTTACAATATTAAATGTAAATTGAATGAATTCCCACCCCAGACACACGCAAATAAAGACATGTAAACACACTTCTAGGTCCACTTCTAAACCAAGCAACGTCTGTGGACATTTTATTACAACACCCCTGAAAACAACTCCTCTCCACTGCATACACACACACACACACACACACACACACACACACACACACACACACACACACACACATGCGTTTACACAAAAACATGCAAATTAGTGCAAAGAATTTGGATCCTAGTTTGAGATAAGCACTCCTAGCTTTTGAGTCTTTGTCAGCGAGTTGTAAGATGAGTGTAAACAAACAGAACATAAAGAGTGAGGACAGAGACAAATGAAACAGGGAGAAGTGAACACTGTCATTTATTCTTTGTATACACACACACACACACACACACACACTCTCTCTTATAGTTTTGCATTGAGTGCTGGTTACCTTCTGTTTATCCGCGCTCATTTTTATGACTCGTAAGTATTTCATAAACAACTTTCCCTCTTTCAGAGACGTGACCTCGTTTTTACCCCAAGGCTTACACATTTTGACAGACGGTAGGGATCTTTTTCTCCTCCTTTTATAACAGCTGTATTTCTGAGCAGCCGTAATTATACGTCAACCTCAGAACGGCAAACAGCGACATGCAGCCATTCTATGCATTTCGTTTCTTCTGTGCAGGAAGTTCTAAAGACAAACAATGAGTTCAATGATCTACAAATTGTACAGATGTAAGCCACTTCCCTCGGCAGTGTATGCCAAAAGATCACAAGAGCTCTGATCTTGATTGTTACTGTAACCTCAGGGATTTCCAGGCACAAGATAAGCCACGTCTTAATCAGAGAAGGTTCCCCTTTTTAATCCTTTGTGCAGGTGCAAATCTGTGACTGAAAAGTCTTGCTGTTCTAAATACAATGCGATGATATTAGATCGTAAAATGTGCAAGGTCAGCGCTAAGGTTTTCTTCAAAGTGTCTATAATGTTCAAGAGGCCCAGCTTGCTCCAGGTTCTGGTTTTAAATTCAGTCGATGGAGAAATGAGGATTGTCGTAACGTCATCGTGTCTCAAAAGTTTATTTATCACACACTACACCCTCCCCGCCCTCCCCTTCCCCCACTAGCCAGTTCTCTCCTCGCACAATACAGTGGTGCTTGAAAGCTTGTGAAGCCTTTACAATTTTCTGCATAGATATGACCTAGAACATCATCGGATTTTCACGAAAGGCCTAAACGTAGATGAAGAGAATACGATTAAACAAATGAGACACAAATGTTATACTTGGTCATTTATTTATCGAGGAAAATGATCCAATGTTACATATCTGTGAGTGGTAAAAGGATGTGAGCCTTTGCTTTCAGTATCTGGTGTGACCTCCTAAACGTTGATCAGTCCCGCACATCGGCTTGGATGAATTTTAGCACGTTCCTCAGTACAGAACAGCTTCACCTCCGGGATGTTCGTGAGTTTCCTCACATGAAATGCTTGATTCAGGTTCTTCCACAACATTTCTATAGGATTACGGTCAGGACTTTGACTTGGCCATTCCAAAACATTAACTTTTCTCTTCGTTAACCGTTCTTTGGTAGAACGACTCGTGTGTTTAGGGACGTTGTCTTGCTGCATGACCCACTTTCTCTTGAGATTCAGTTCATGTAGAGATGTCCTGACGTTTTCCTTTAGAATTCGCTGGTATAATTCAGAATTCATTGCTCCATTAATGATGACGAGTCGTCCTGGACCTGATGCAGCAAAACAGACTCAAACCACGATACTACCACCACCAGGTTTCCCAGATGGGATAAAGTTCTTGTTCTGGAATGCAGTGTTTTCCTTTCTCCAAACATAATTGGACAGCTGCAGACGGACAGCAATGTTCTTTTTGGAGAGCAGTGGCTTTCTCCTTGCAACCCTGCCACGCACACCATTGTTGTTCAGTGTTCTCTTGATGGTGGACTCATGTACATTAATGTTAGCCAATGTGAGAGGGGCCTTTCGTTGCTTCAAAGTTACCCTGGGTTCCTTTGTGACCTCACAGACTATTACACGTCTTGCTCTTGAAGTGATCTTTGTTGGTCTCCACTCCTTGGGAGGGTAATGACGCTCTTGAATTTCCTCCATTGGTACCTAATCTGTCTGATTCTGGATTGATGGAGTCCAAACTCTATAGAGATGGTATTGTGACCTTTTCCAGCCTGATGAGCATCAACAACTCTTTTTCTGAGGTAATCTCCTTTGATAGATCCCTGTTCTTTAAATAAAACAGGGTGCTCTGTCACACCTGATTGAAATCCCATTGATTGAAACCATCTGACGCTAACGTGAACTGGAGGTTTACGTACTTTTGCCACTCACAGAAATGTAATATTGGATCATTTTCAGTTTGTCTGTACCTCCGGGGTTGGGATTTCGAATCCCACCTCTGGTCTGTGTGCATGTATGTTCTGCCTGTGCTTTGGGGGTTTCCTCGAGGTACTCCTGTTTCCTCCCCTGGCACAAAGACAAGCATTGTAGGTTGATTGTCATTTCCAAATTGTCCGTAGTGTGTGAATGAGGGTGTGATTGTACCCTGCAATGGGTTGGCACCCTGTCTTGTGCCCCAAGTTCCCTGGGATAGACTCCAAGCTCCCCCCGTGACTCTGTGTAGATGGATGGATGGATGGATAAGACAGGCAGAGGTTTCTAGCAACTGCAGGAACTAGGATTAGTAAATCTAGGCAACTAGACAAACAGGAATATAAGTCTTAGAATTGAGATTTTCTTCTTAACACTTCCAGGAACACATGAACTTCGTAAAATTGATGTCAGCAAATCAACACGGATGTGAGGATGTTTATGTCAGGAACTTTGGAAGAACCAGGAAGTGCAATCAGAGGCAAAGAGGTAGAAAACAAGAGGCCTCAGTGGGAACTAATTTAGTATCCTTAGTTTTGATGCTAATCGTTTGTTTTTTTTTTAAGTTAGAACGTCAAAAAATACTTCAAATTAAAGGTGGGAGAGTTTGCTTTGTTGTTATTGTCGAACTCTGTCTCATGGGAGACAATACTAGATGATATTGAAACAATTTTACACAGAGACAAAGCGACCGGGATTTCCGGCTCTTTTTGTTTTTTTTGACATGTAGGTGTTAGAGAAAACAATACACGACAAGAAACGTTTCAATAGAATTGAACAAAAGAGGATTCTGCCCTGACTCCTTCTTTAAACTTTGTCATGTGTCTTTGTCCTTTACAGCATCTATCATGTGAACTCCTTCAATTCTATCAGGCATACTTTCCCATCCACCCAGGGTGCAGGATATCACAGCACTGACGGCACTGTACCCTCATCCCCGAGTCCTCTTCAAGCCTCGTTTTTGTACGTCACTCTGGTTAAGAACATCTGTCAGATCGCTCAGTGTCGATGTAAATGCAAAGACCCCCGGATCAGCAGCAAGGTCAGGAGTGTGTTCTCGTGGGAAAGGGGCAGGCCGATACTCCCGCAGCCGGCACACGGAGGTGGAATCCCGTTATTCCTGTTCCTGTTCTCTCCCTGCGCTCTGGGTTCTGATCCTAACGTGTCCGGACTCGCCTGTGGGAAGGCTCGCATGAGGACTGGAGCATGAGTGTGTCGTAAACCTCGCTATGGTTCATGTCAGTGCTAGCAGTGTCCTACAAGCCATGCAAGTCATCGATATCAAAGCGTCACATCATCCTATTATGCCATGCTTTCTTTGTTCAAGGGAAAATAAATATTTGTAAGACAGGCTTGTCTTACAGAAATATACAGGTTCATAGACTGGCCCAGTCAGATATCGAGTCAAATAATCTAAAATTTGTAAGTATCACCAGAGAAATTAAGATGAAATGTTCATACGCGTACATTTTTTTCCCACAGCATAGAGTTTGATTATAATCCTACCGTTTTACTGACTGCTTTCAAACATTAGACTTGCTTGGCTACATTACAGGTACACCTGCCCTGTGTTTTTTTTTTTTTTTTTGGTCTCCATCTCTTCCTCTTTTCTTATATCTCTCTTCCTCTCTCCTGTGCTTCTCCTTTCCTCTAAATTCCAGAATCTGAGAGGAAAGCGGGGGCAAACAAGACAGACTGGATTTTACACACGTCAAGTTTTGCCAGATGACAGAAATGAGGCTCTCTTGTGCCAAGCATGGGTGGTTTTTGTGCCAGGAGATTTCTCGAACCAGCCCTTGTTGCATAAGTTTGATCAAAAGAAAACCACAGAGTAGCTTTCTTCCTGCTGGTAATGAGCATTCCCAACATGGGTTAAAACTCAGATTAATCCAGATATCTAAAAGTGTTTTGGACTGGTAAAAAAAAAATCACAAAAAAAATGGTAAACAAACCCAGACTTTTATTCAAAGTGACTTGAATAGCAGATGGTCTTAGCATGGTTATTGGTTCTAGCTTTCTAAAAGGGTTCTACTATGAAAGTTGAACCCTTGTTTGCAGAACAATGATGTAGAACCTTGAAAGAGGACGAGAAAGCTCTTTCTACCACTTGGGTACATGGAAGACCCTTGATGCATATCTTGTCTTTCTTGTGTCTTGAAGGGTGGCCAGTCAAACACTGTTGAGGTATGGTTTGGGAATTGACCCAATTCAGGTTCAGGTCCATTTTTGGTTTTGTAGGCAAACATCAGAGCTTTGAATCTACCCAAACCCAGTTTGCAGGAATGCAGGAATAGTAGATGAACTTGGAGATAAGGACCTAATGGCGCACGCAGTAATCAAGTCTTAAATCTGCGACAGACACCTGAGTCAATTGCTCTAGATGAAGCTGCAATACCTTCTTTTATCTGCCAGGTTATATTATTTAGATCTTGTTTGATTAGAATTAATGGACCACTTCCAGTAGACTTTACTTGTACTTCTTGAAATTGCAACTGGCTTCCCTAAATCTTCAGCCAAAATCCTGGTTTTCACAGTAACAGCCCAGACCTGAGGGGTGATGATATTGGCTGTTCTCCCAGACAGAGCCTGTTTAAATTGTTCTGCACCTTGTAGCCATGATCTCCTGAGGCCCATATAAAGAGTGTCCCACTTCTACTATAACTCAACTGTTAGACAGCTGTGCGTAGTATGACAGTTATTAAGAATATCACTCATGACTTCGAGGTTGTGGACTCACTTCGTATAAATTACTTCAGGTTCTTCACAGTTGTACTGGAATAAAGTGGTGGTAAAAATATTTTCCATGCTGTGATAAACAATGGAGCCGGGTTCAACTGCAGAGATGATTTCTTCTTTCCTATAACGAGAAATTCCGATGTGTTTTATTCCTCCTATAACATATTTGCCAGTGTAGCTTGTCATTCTTATATATATATATATATATATATATATATATATATATATATATATATATATATATATATATATATATATATATATATATAAAGAAACCAGATTTGATCTTTTTTCCTCCACTCTTTGCAAAAAGAAGCCATTAAGGGTTCTTCAATGGTACTTTGGATAGTTAAGAGTCCTTTGCATTCGGATAATGGCCCTACATAAAACTCTATCTGACAGGGAAACCTTCTCAATTCAATTCAATTTTATTTGTATAGCGCTTTTTACAATAGACATTGTCTCAAAGCAGCTTTACAGAAATATCAACATGGTATACAGATATTAAAGGCGCGAATTTATCCCAACTGAGCAAGCCACTGAGTGGCGACGGTGGCAAGGAAAAACTCCCTAAGATGTTTTAAGAGGAAGAAACCTTGAGAGGAACCCGACTCAGAAGGGAACCCGTCCTCATCTGGGTAACAACAGTTAGTGTGAAAAAGTTCATTATGGATTTATATGAAGTCTGTATGGCGTTAGGAGCAGCCGTAGTCCCAGCAGTCTGGAATTAGAGAAGATTTGAGCTCCATCCAGAGGCAGAAAGGATATGGATCTCTAGTATCTCCATAAATTCGTGTGTGGCTCGGCGAATGGAGAGAGGGAGAAAAAAGATAATTATGACTGTGAAGTAGTAGAACAGAATCTAGTCAGGGTAGGCTTGAGTAAACAAATACGTTTTAAGCCTAGACTTAAACACTGAGACTGTGCCTGAGTCCCGAACACTAATAGGAAGACTGTTCCATAACTGTGGGGCTCTATAAGAGAAAGCTCTTCCCCCTGCTGTAGCCTTCACTATTCGAGGTACCGTCAAATAGCCTGCATCTTTTGATCTAAGAAGACGTGGCGGATCATAGAAAACCAAAAGGTCGCTTAGATATTGTGGCGCGAGACCGTTTAGTGCTTTATAGGTTAATAAAAGTATTTTATAGTTAATGCGAGATTTTACTGCCAATGCAGTATTGATAATGTCGGTGTGATATGGTCGTATCTTCTAGTTCTAGTTAGGACTCTAGCAGCTGCATTCTGGACTAACTGGAGCTTATTTATATTCCTACTGGAACATCCAGACAGTAAGGCATTACAGTAATACCTTCTGTTGTAGACTTCTACATAAAACCTCCACAGGGAGAAGCTGAAGAACCCTTAAATGGTTCTAGATTTTTATTTTATTTTTTATCCTACACTTCAAACTTTAAACTTTAATGGTTCTTATGGATTTTATTTTTGGATAGTTAAGAGTTCTTTGCTTTCTATAGGGGTTTTATTTAAAGCTCTGTCTAATTGGGAATCCTTTGTTGGATTAGATATAAACCATTTAAGGGTTTTCAAGAAGGACAAGCTGAAGTATTCTTAAGAGTTCTAGATTTGACCTTGTCCTATCCATCCATGCATTCATCCATTTTCCATACCACAGGGTCAGCAGCTGAGCGGATATCCCCGGGAACTCAGGGCACAAGGCGGGGGACACCCTGGATGGGGTGCCAAATCATCACAGACACGATCACACACTACGGACAATTTGACTATCACGTAAATGCCAATCATCCTACAATGTATGTCTGGAGGAGGAAACCGGAGAACCCGGAGGAAACCCCCAAAGCACGGTGAGAACAAGCAAAGTCCATGAACACAGGGCAGAGACAGGATCCAAACCCCCAACCCTGGAGGTACGAGTCAAACGTGCTAACAACTAATCCACCGTGCCCCCTGATTTGACCTTGTATCCCACTGTTAGAAAAAGAATCACTCAATCATCCTAAAAAGTTTCTACTTTAAATCCTCTCTGATAGGGACACCTTCTGCTCCAGGCTTCTACATAGGTGAAGCTGAAGAACCCAAAAATGGTTTCTAGATTTGACATCTTATCCTACATTCCTTTTAATCCTACACATTTGATCCTGCAACGAAACCCTCAACGGTTCTTCAAGGGTTCATTGAATAGTTAAGACTCCTTCTCTTTCTAAAAGGGTTCTGGAATCTTTAAGGGTTTCCCAGAAGGACAAGCTCAAATGCCCTTAAATGGTTCTAGTTTGGCCTGCATTCTTGTAAAAAAACAAACAAACAAAAAAAAACAACCCTCAAGGGATCTTTGGCTAATTAAGAGTTTTACTTAAAACACTATTTGGTTGGGGAACCTTTTGTTAGTTAGGGTTATAAGTAGAAGAGTTTGACAGAAGGACATGCTGAAGAACCGGGTTCTAGATTTGACCGTTGCTCTTTTTAAGAAAGAACTCTTCAAATGTTTCTCAAGGTATCTTTGGATCTTTATGGGTTTTTACTTCAAAACTCTCTGGTAGAAAAAAACTTTCTTTTGTAGAGTTCTACACAAACCCTTTAAAAGACACACTGAAAAACTCTTTCTGGATTTTTACCCATTATTATTATTATTATTATTATTATTATTATTATTATTATTATTATTATTATTATTATTATTATTATTATTATTATTATTCTGCACCTACAGGATGTAGGCCTAGTTTTTCAGTACCTTTGCAGGGGTGATGATGATTTAGAATTACTGTATGCTAACCCAATTATTGCATATCTAATCATGTATATTCATAATTTAGTTTTCAAATAGCAGCAAGAAAAACAATAGGCAGATAATTATGTTGTTGGTGTAGCTTTTGTTTAATGGTAAAGAGAAAACACACACACACACACACACACACACACACACACACACACACACACACACACACACACAAAACCCTTGAGCTCTTACTGATTAATCCAGACCGTGTTAAATGTTTAACAAGACACGTTAAGGAACATTTTAACTTCAGCAAAAAGAGTCTTCAACAGGTCAACTATAAATGATACACCTTTGTTTTACACACAAACACACACACACATGCACAAGCACACATACACACACCTGTCAGCCCTGCCTTTTACCTTATTGACACACACTCTCTCAGATCACTTATTTGCATAAGCATTTGCAAGTCAAACGAGTCTCTCAGTGTAGATGTGCAGGGGTCCCACACCGCACGTTCCGACACAGCCTCTCCCTCCTAACGCCAACAATAACTTTACGACACCGAAAGAAAAGAAAAAAACCCCAAAGCTAACAGCAGCAACACACAACCCGAAAAATAAACTAGACGCCAAAAAAGCAAACTAAACATACACATGTAACCACATCATGTAACCATGTCAACCACAACGCACCCTCTTTAAACACAAAGCACTAAACATGGTGACACTGGTGAAGTGAATTTGGTTCAGGAGTCGTAGGATAAAGTGCATGAACAGTTCAGGAGGAAAAGTGTGTACATGTAACGCAGGGTTTGAGAATATCAGTACGGAATCCTTGTACCGATTGCTCTGCTTTTTCTTTTTTTACTTTCTCTCTTCCACTCCCTCCACGTGTTGAGGGAAAGGGCGAGGAATCACATTCCTTTCAGAACATGAGATCTTCTCGTCCGAGATCTTTTGGATTGGCGTGCCGAGTGGGCCGAAACCGGCGGCGACGTGACTGAACGTGTAAAAGAAGTGCATTTCGGTTTCAGCCTCGCAAGAAAAAAAAAACACACGCACGCACTCGCCTGTTTGGATCTTGCGCACCTGGCTGACACACGACCACCTCGCCGACACGCCTTCGCCCAGAATCCCTTCATTTGCAAGTGGATTTGCAAGTCAAATGATACGCCATGTTCCCGGTGCCAACTCAAGGGTCGTGGAATGTGAGTTTGCTCCTCAATCTCCACTCATATACAACACACACCCACACACGCACAAACACACACACTTAACACAAATAAAAAATACATTGTGTTACCTGGTGAAGGTACACGCATACTTGTGCAATTCAAACATTGCTTTTCATAGCAAAAGAGTGTTTGGAAGTGACAAAATGGTGTATTAGCACAATATAATAGTATTATTATGCACATCGTTTTCAAGAACACATTTCCAACACATGGATAGGGGTATTTGACCTTGAATATTTGACCTTGTGGGGACCATGTATCTGGTCTCCATAAGGAAAAGCACTTCTTTAAGGTAAACGAGGTTAAGGTTAGATGTAAGTGTAGGAATAGCGTTAAGTACTGTAGTTGCATTAATAATTATGTCAATGAAGGGTCTTCATAAAGACAGTGAGACAAATGTGTGTGTGTGTGTGTGTGTGTGTGTGTGTGTGTGTGTGTGTATGAGAGAGAGAGAGAGAGAGAGAGTGATCATTTGCAATGAGGATAATATTATGAGTCGGTGCGACGCTCCTTTAATCATTGTTCTCTCTTGAGGCCTCGAGGCTCCATGACAAACTAATAAAGCAACATGACAACAGCTGAGAAGTGGCCAGACGAGCTGAACTTATCCTACAGGATAGTTCGCCCCAAACGCTAACACTGCTAACGTGCTAATATACAAACTAGTTTGAAATATGCAAACGCCATCTTGTTGACTGATGTTTTCTCTCAAATCCTTTATTTATCTTATTTTGGCTCGCATCTGCTTCTGCGTTCGGAGGGTGACGCCAAGATCGGGGTGCCATTTGTGTCCCACTGGTTTTTATACATTTATTAATCCATCCATCCATCCATCTATCCATCCATTTTCTATACCACTTATCATACACAGGGGGAGCCTGGAGCTTATCCCAGGGAGCTCAGGGCACAAGTCGGGGGACACCCTGCACCCCATCTCAGGGCACAATCACACACATATTCACACACTACGGACAATTTGGAAATGCCAACGCATGTCTTTGGAGTGGGAGAGGAAATTGGAGTACCCGGAGGAAACCCCTGGACCACAGGGAGAACGTGCAAGCTCTATAAGTTATGTTATTATATATATATATATACATTCGAATAAATTTCAATAAAACCTACTAAATCTAAACAACACTATACCTGCCCTAGTTCACTATATCTACAATTTTCTTGCTTTATAATCATTAAAATACTTGCAACGTGCAAATTCATTGAACATCTCATGCTTGGAGCATCCTTTTCTCCATGAGTTGCCTATTATAGGTTATGAAAAAGGTCCATTTTCATTCCCTCAACCCTGCTACCTGAACAATACGTCACATGTTCAACAGGAAGTCGGCCTCATCGAATTTCCTGAAGCTCATCAATCGATAATTCTGTATTTTCAATTATATTGATACGGATGAATGAGGTCACTTTTTTAACATATGTAGAATGAAAGTAAATTATTTATCAACCAAATGACTACATTTTCAGTACATCATTAGACCATCCCATTAGCATGGACGCTAATTAACCATATTTGTGTCTTTGCTAATTCCAACTCAACTGTGTTACTCGATTAAGAGGTGCCTCAGATTGTTGCTTGACATGGGTTAACCAGTTTTGTTTTTTAATCGGTAAATGAGAAGAGAAGAGAAGAGAAGAGAAGAGAAGAGAAGAGAAGAGAAGAGAAGAGAAGAGATGAGATGAGATGGTGGGAGTGAGAAATTAACCCTTGCCTTCCCAGAATCACTCACTTACTCATATATGAACTAAAATGAATCATACTGGGAAAGTCCCAGCTCTGAGCCATGAAAAAAGGGTTATACAAACACACTCACGCACACTTATGGTTAAAAGTGAAATGAGAATGATCTATTCCCTGATAATGAGGCCGTTATTAGTAATAATAATAATAATAATAATAATAATAATAATAATAATAATTAATAAGAGCGGTTTACATTTAAAACTATTAAACGCCCAGGACCTGTGTGGTGATCCAATCCTCACTCTTATAACTAGATACACCTTTACAATTCTAGTATGCATTATTCACAGTAGGTCATGAATAAATAAAAAGCTTTAAGAGGAAAAACTGAATAATAATAATAATAATAATAATAATGAACACAGTTTCAGGAGCTTTAACTCACAAACCCCCGAAGTAATTTACATACAGCTCTAATCTAATCTAATAATCAGGATGATTAAGTAGTACAAAAGCTGTGACTAGCGGAGGGTGTTATGGATATAAGATGTGTGAGTCATGGTGTTGTCGGCGTGTTGGTGTTACGGGGAGCACTTTGTCATCCTGTCATGCATCTCTGAGAGCTTTGTGTCAAGTGTAAATATTTAGAGTCGAACCTACATACACACTTACCCCCAGATTAAGTCACTTATAAGCTCAAATGTGCCTGCAGTATGAGGAGAATTTGTCAAAAATGCTCGTGAGCTGCAATTAGACAGTGCATCAGATTGTTGTTGTGCAAAATTGGGCATGTTCCCCACTTGTTGCATATTCTCCACCAAGATATAAAAACATGTACCCCTAATGCAGTCTTACCATCCTTGTGATGAAGTTCCATCTATTAGCTGCATTAACAATTGTCAATGGAGTGTGTGTGTGTGTGTGTGTGACCTCTGACCTCTACTGTTTGTTGTTGTTTTTTTTTACAGTGTCTTCTCCACCTGCTACTCAAACACCATGAATGCCATTCTGTCTCTCTCTCTCTCTCTCTCTCTCTCTCTCTCACACACACACACACACACACACACACACACACACACACACACCTGATATGTAGTAAACCCCTACAGGGAATTCTAATTCAAAGCAAATGTTCATGAAGTGAACAAAGCCTGTGTCAGGTGATCTGATGATTTCCCAATCGCACTGCTCAGAACAGTCGAAATCACTAGGTGCGATTTGGATTGCAAATGTGCTCATACAGGTATGCAAATACTGCTATACTAACTTAGCAAGTCTGTCTCCTCCCACCATCTCACTTCACTCTCTCCCTTCAGTCACAATGTCTCCAGTCCCACATAAACTCCCTGCGCTGTGACTTCACGAGGCCTGAAAATCCCTGACATTCTGAAGGTGTTTGGCGACATCTACTGGTACAGTTTTGAAGGTTTCCTCCTTTCGACCTTGACTTGTACAGTACATCACTTATCATTATTAAAATATCTGCATTTGAATTCTGGCATCACAGAATGAGGGAGTGTACAAATGAGCTCTCTGACCAGTCTCTAATCCATTTGTAGTGTGTTGTGATCATCTTGACCAATCGCATCTTGACACTCCTTGGGATGTTTTGATGAGTCACGGCATTCACATGATCTGAAGTTTACCAGTTTGAAAAATATTAACTGGGGGCGTATGGGGGGTTTAGTGGTTAGCACGTCCGCCTCACACCGTTGGGGGTTCAATTCCCATCACTGCTCTGTGTGTGTGGAGTTTGCATGTTCTTCCCGTGCTGCGGGGGTTTCCTCCCCCAGTCCAAAGACATGCTATGTTGGCTGATTGGCATGTCCAAAGTGTCCATAGTGTATGAATGGGAGTGTGATTTTGCCCTGTGATGGATTGGCACCCTGTCCAGGGTGTACCCCGTATCGTGCCCGATGCTCCCTGGAATAGGCTCCAGGTTCCCTGCGACCCCACGTTACCTCCTTATGAATTCTGAAGTGCTCAGTTTTTCTTATTACGGTTTTGTGTTATTAAATAAAGAACTCTGGGAGGCTCAATGGCTTAGTGGTTAGCACATTTGCCTCGAACCTACAGGGGATCAGATCCTGTCTCCGCCCTGTTTTTGCATGTTCTCCCCGTTCTCCATGTTCTCACTTCAGGGCTTTCCTCCCCCAGTTTAAAGACATGTGCTGTAGGCTGATTAAAAAATGTCCATAGTGTGTGAATGTGTGTCATTGTGCCTCGAGATGTAGTGTGCCCCACCTTGTGCCCCAAGTTCCCTGGAATAGTCTCCAGGCTCCCCTGCAACTCTGTACAGGATAGGCTGTATGGAAAACGGATGGACGGACGGACATCGTGCTCTTTATCTGTTCATAATTACATTTAATCGAGTGGACCATCTGCGAAAAAGTTAGCTGTTGTCATCACTTACGTTAAAACAGCTATAAGAAGTCATTTTCTCACCAGCCTCTTTTTTTCCCTCCATCTCTTGATGGTGGAACGTCCAGCATAAAAGTGTACGCTGTTGCTATAGTCTACAGACGAGTGTGATTCATTTGCCAGGTGATTTTTATTCTGAGCCACTTGGGGATAGAATGTAATTGATGACTCGGTGCTGAAAGGCCCCACATTGACTCTCTGGTAGTCCTGAGATTTGAACACAACCTTCTGCGTTACTAGCACACAACATTTACTGCTTTACTGCCATATAACACACTTTTTTTTATCTTCACAAGCCACAAACAGGCTGATATGCAAATGTAAGAGCAACATGGGAGAGTCAGACAACACAGAGAGAGAGAGAGAGAGAGAGAGAGAGAGAGAGAGAGAGAGAGAGAGAGAGAGAGAAAATACAGGTGCACTACTAAAGTTAAACACACACTATCAGCGATGCAAAAACAGCAGCCGTGAGCAGAAGCCGAATCTTTAAATGGGAACATTCCATCACGTAGGCGCTTCTGACCCACTGACAACGTGAGAGACGGAGCAGAGGATTAATCAGATTTTCGTGTGTAACCATTTCCTGCCTTGGTACACCAGTACATCCTCTTCATGCTAACCTTTAGTGATTGGAAGGATGTGGTTTACAGAAACAAACAACACATGCCACACAATACATTTATTCCATTACACCTCCAACCACACACAAACATAAGCATAGGGTACGCTAAAGTCGATCAGTTCAGGGTCAACTACAGTGTGACACATTTCTAAAGGTATTCTTGCCCCCGCTTAAGTCTGGGATCAGATGTAGATCACATGTTGCCGGCTCACGCTTGTCCTAGTATTCTTATTTCATTTACTCAAGTCAGAATCCAGTCTAAACACATAGCAGGGGGATTTAAGGTTGCAACCACTATTGAATGCAGTATGGGGGTCAATTCTTTCTCCAGTTAAAATATACACACTGATATTTCACAGTTCTTGTCATATTCCAGCAGCTGTAAAATTTAAAAAAAAAAAACGTGCTCAGGGTCAATACGTTGGGCCGTGTGACAACGCAAGATCCGTAAACAAACAAAAAAACAAAACAAGTGCACAACAAACATCCAACCGATCTGGACAAGGAGGTGATTGTATATGTTTTCACCTGTGTGGACGAAACACCGCGAAATTTTTCCAGCTTGCCATCACAGGTCACATAATTAGTTGAGAGGAGTCAATCTGTGTGCAATTCAAATATCATTCGAGTTCAGTATAATCACGCACGTTCCAAGAAGAATCAAACCTACAGCTTTAGCCAAGAATAATGCCTTAAATACAAAGCTGATAGAGACGTATCCCTGATGTAGAGGTTGGAATCTCCCTCTTTCAGACAATTTGATACAATAGAAAACAATATAGTTAAACAAGTAGCGATTCGATTCACTAGTGATCCAATATGATTCGGTTCAGCACTGATATGATTCAATTCAATATGATTCAGTTCAGTTTGTTGATGTCCTGCTGAGCTTTTGTCGAAACTTTTGGTAGATAAGTAAATCACATGTTTGCTTATTTTTGTTTGTTTTTGTTTAATTAACCTTTGCATCACAAGAAAGAAATATTTTAGCACATTCAAACAGACAATGTTTGAATCAAATGGTAAAAAAAAAAATCTCAATGAAGTCTATTTCAAATCCAGGTCGTAACACTGCAAGGTGTAGAAAGGAGGGCAAAACGTACACAAGAGACTGTATTATAATTATGGAACTCACTTGAAGCCACGTTCATTCTTACTTCTGAGATAATTATTACAGGTGAACTTAACTGGGCTACTGATGGAAAGGTGATGAGTTCAAATCCCAGCACCACCACCAAGCTGCCTTCTGATGAGTCCTTGAGCAAAATCCTTAACCTTGAACTGCTCGGTTGCATCCTGTCGCGATTATAAGTTGCTTTGGATAAGCCAAATAAGCAAAGTACACCTGTAACTATTAAATCAGGTTTAAGAGCTGTACTGATGAGCACATTCAGGACAGATGCGAGAACTTCTTTATTTGTGTTCAGTTTGAAAATGAGGTCATGGCTGAAAGCTACATGGTATGAAATGGGTGAAAGGTTCATCATAACTCAGATTAATATGATGGAATGGATGAAGAGATACGCTTTCCTGTATTTTGTCTCTATAAAAAACATTTCTGCACACATGTCCATATACATGCACACACACACACACACACACACACACACACACACACACTTTCAAAAATGTTTGTGAAATCATTCAACATGAACTAAGCCAGTGCTTCACATGGAGCATTTCAGTTATTGCTTTTCTGAAAGAAATAAAATTTAAAAAAAAAGAAAAAAAGAAAGAAATAGGCCAAGCAGTGCAAATACACAAATATAAAAAATAAAAAACAGTAAAAACACATTTCGATGCATTGCATACGAGAGGTCCACGAGGTATAGCCTTGACCTAAACTCCGAACTGTCACCATTCGCCTCTTATATTCACAGTTGACACAAACACCAGTGTAAGAACTGCACAACTGTATAAAAACAAAACGATCCACAGCCAAAAGTGATGAATAAAAATGCAGCTCTTTTGTCCTTTTAAGGAAGAAAGTACCGAAGAAGTACCGTAAGACTGCGGGGGCTGAAAGAAAGTAAGAGCGAGAAAAAAAAAAAGAAAGAAAAAAAATCTTCAAAAGGTCCTCCGGCAGACTATTTTCCATCACACCGTTTCCCGTCTGACCCACGTGTTAAAGGTGACGAATGGTTTCGCCCCTGACTGCGTCTCGTGAAGAGTGGAACCTGTAAACAGACAAAAATAAAGTCTCAAGATGCAATAATACATCTTCATGTCTATATAATACACTTATAATAATATCTGGACTTGCAGAAATAAAAACTGGAGCGAAACAGCGCCATCAGCTGGTGAGACTCGAATGCAAACAGATCTACACGAGTCAAAATTGAGACATCCTGCTGGCACGTTCCCACCTTCTGCTCCAAACCACACCATGTACCCACATTAAAACGCAAAAAAAAAAAAAAAAAAAAAAAAAAAGTTAAACAAATAAAGTAACATGCCTCGATCACGTTTAGTTTCCTCATGAAACTCAAACCGTGTTGTGGCCTTTAAGGGGATCCCCCTATAGGTCATATAATTAAACCTGCTTCTGCTCGATCTCAGATAGTTTAACAGTTGCTAAATTCTCAATTCTCTATTGTTTCACAGTAATATGACAAGCTGTGGGTTTTTGGGGGTTTTTTTTATTTTGCATTATTAACTTGCAAGGGGAAGAAAAAAAAAGAGGCTGATGAGAGAATGACAGTATGACTGTTTATAGATATTCATATTAATGAACGAGTTTTTAATGTAACTATAAATGGATAAATTATGTTGCATCATTCTTTAATAAATAGAAAATTGTTCTGAAGGGTAGTGTATTAAATATTCAACCTTTCAGGATGTGCGGTTATTAGAAAATTAATCAACTTCAGGCCACATCACATGACTTTGTTGAGAACTTTCCTATAACAGCATGCCCCAAGAGTGGTTTATTCCAAACAATTACTGGATACATATAAAAAAAAATACAATTTTTAAATGTAATGTAATGTTATATTTATTTCCTCCCCCCACCCATGCATTATCAATAGGCTACAAAAGCAGCAAAATGTATTTTTGTACATGCAAATGCATACAATATGCTCTGGAAGGGTGAAAACTGAGTGTTCTGCTCAAGCTGTTCTACATTGTTCTAATTTCTACATTGGCTGCATTCCAATACGGTTTTAACGCACCCTTGCCGACTTCCCCTCGCTATTTCCCCTTGGGGGAAATCCCCGTTGCGCTCACAAGGGCTGATCCGAAGCTTGCTTCAGCTTACTTTTACTTAAAGTCTTAAAAGTAAACCATTTCATTTTCTGCAACATTATCTGTACACGACTGCTTACTTCAGTATTTTATTCTTACTATGTCTAAAATTAACAGGTCCTCTAATTTATAAAAAAAAAAAAAGATTTAGTTTAGGAAAATCATTCAGTTCTCCAGGACATCGATTATGCGTCATCACATTTGTTTGTAAGCGTTCGGAAATTTAACCGGGAGTGTGTGCGTGCCCAGGGAACACTTTATCCCACAGTGCACATGTTGATTTCCAAGAAACACTGAGCTCGAAACATCTTACACGGGGCGTGTCGGGGCTGCTGAACGGCGAAGGCTCGGCCGAGTGGTTCTCCTTGTCAGACGAGCTGTCTCGCCGCCTGTGTGCAAACTTCCTCTTCAACGCTTCGGCAATAAGAGAAGCGGGGTCCGACGCACACGAGCTCCCTTTACTCCTTTTCCGTGCAGGTGTCCCTCCTGGAGACCTAAACGCACCATCACAACACACACAGCTCAGGACACGAGTCGACATACAGTCATATTATTGACTATAACTTTTAGGATCCTGATGTGACTGGTCTCTGGACATGAAACCTGCTTGTCCCTGGCACACGGGCTACTGGTATGCCCAGCATTGACTTAGCCCATAGTAGAGACAGAGAACATAATGACCATACCATTTTAAAAGATACAACATCCAATGGATCCCATTTTTCAGGCCTGTGAATAAGCTCCACCAGAGTCAGAACAAAGTCAATCAAGCTCTGCCACTTTTTCTTTACGGGGAACTCATGGGGCGTTTGTAATGTTCAGAGGATTCTGGATTAGTAGTTGAAAGAGGATGAATTGAAATTTGCCTCGCAGGCAGCTAAAAATAAAGAGATAGATAGATAGATTGATTGATTGATTAACTAATTAATACATTAATAAATCGCAACCTGTCCCTTTAATTGAAATCTGCGTTGCGGATTTAAACGGAGGAAGAGCAGTGAAGTGAAAATGTCGCGAGTGTATGCGTACCTCTCCACATTGCGAAGTTTAACCTTGTTCATATCCTTCAGGACATCGAGCATGGAAGGAACTGCAGGTGGTGAGGACTCGTACACTCCAGATTTACCCATCCTGGCTGCCTGCCTCTGTCGAATCACGTCCGTCACAGAGATCTTCGCCAAGCCAATCCCAGGGGAAGGAGGAAGAGGAGGAGGAGGAGGAGGAGGAGGAGCTGTGAAAGGAGTCGAGGTAAGAAGAGGAGCAGGAAAAGGTGTACATGGAGTGGCGGGATTGCACGGGAGGGGACCGTCTGCTGGAATAAAAAGAAAAAGTGCAGCACTGTGTAAACAGGAAGTGAGTATTTACACACTAATCCATTTATCCAAGAGGCTTTAATAGTTCGGCTAATGTATAACTCATAATCAGGTCTTGTGCTACTTTAATTCATTTGTGATTGGGAGGTTACCTGTTGGAGTGGTGACGATCAACGCAATCTGAGCTCGTAATTTCTGTAACTCAACCTCCAGTGCTTGGATCTTCTCGAGGGCCTCTGGTTGTGTGCTTGATGCTTGTGCGGTGTGTAATTTCTGCTCACGCAGGGCTGCGGGAACAGGCCGTACACACACAGCTGCGGTAGATTCAAAGCCGTGCGGCCGTCCATGCTTCCTCGGCAGGACGGAATTCCTGCAATAGCGGTCATCTGATGATTCCGTGAGGAAATCTCTTGCAATGCGACAACGCCATTAAAAGCAAGTATATAAAATATCGCACATGTTTGGTTTTTTTTAAATGAAAAACATTAAACTCATAGCTCCATTCGAAGACTAAAAGGACCAAATGTCTATCGTGGGTCGGCTGATTATCGGCATTTGGGGGAAATTGGACATGTGGACAATGATTTTTCCCCCCAACACACAAGCCCAAACCAGATCAAATCTGTTACAACATACCACCCTGCTGTTTCCTTCCCCATATATTCCCCAACTGTAGCAGAGTTCACAGTGAAGCATTAAAAACAATCTACAGTATAAAGCTCAACTACCTGAACTTGGTGCAGCTGTCTCCTTCGTCATCGGCCACCCATAACACATCCGCTAGCGACGGGATGGCGAGCGCATCCACCGACACCTCGACATGACCCTGTCTCCTGATCGTCTGTAAAAAAGGAACCTGACCAGACAGAAGGGAGCCGAAAGGGCAAAGTCATTAAAAGGTTTCATTTAAAAAGGTCTTCTTTTTTTTTTAAAACAAGGACACATAATCAATACATCACTACAGGTTGCAGGCTAGAAGTGTGTCCATTAAACTCTTTAATATATGAGAAAGTGAAGATGTACTGCATATCTGCAATATTGGTTTTCTTATCCAAACACCTACTGGAAGAATGAATGAATGATGAATAGACTTAAATCAATAACATTTCATTCATTCATCCTGGTCAGGGTGGCAATGGAGAGCTTATCCCAGGAATACCCCCTGGATGGGATGCCATTCCATCACAAGGCACCATGCACACACACACACACACACACACACACACACACACACACACACACACACTTGCACCTAAGGGTAATTTAGTGTAGCTGATCCACGTACTAGCATGGTTTTGGGAGGTGGGAGGAAATCCATGAAGACACGAGTAGAGCATGCAGAGAATCTGCACAGACAGTAAACAAAGCTCAGGATCAAAGCTGACGCTGCCCATCAGGTAACTTGAATGGCCAAAAGTAAGTGGACACCTGATCGTTGCGCTCATATCTGGGGTTTCCCGAAACTGTCTGCGCAAAGTTGGAAGTTCAAATGGATTAGGATGACTTTGTTGGCTGTAGCATTACAATTTCATTCACTGGAACCAAGTAGCCCAAAACCTGTTCCAGCAGGACAATGCCCCTGAGCACAAAGCGAGGTCCATGAAGGTTTTCCAAGGGTGGAGTGGTGGAAAAAGTTGAGTGGCGATGCACAGAGTCCTGATTGATGGAGCACAAATACCCACATACTCTAGTTTGTGGAAAGCCTTTCCAGAAGGATATTAGAACAGCAAAGGAGGACTACATCTGAAATGGGATGTTCAAAAAGCACATGTACTTGTCATTGGTCAGGTGTTCACATACTTTTGACCATATAGGGTCTCTCAATTACAAAATATACTGTGCAGCACTAATAGTCTCAACACTGCCCCAATAAGCATTAGAGGTCGTCAGATTTATCGATTTTGGCAGTTGATCAGCACCGATAACTGATTGCTGGAACTAATTTTTTTTAAAAATCCACACCAATAGTTTTTCCCCAGTTGAGTCTGTTGCGGGAGCGGCTGAGAAAGGTCCGCTGTTGTTATACAGTACGAGAGCGGCCTCTAGAAGCGAAATAAAAACCATCATTGACACATTTTGTTGTGCTATTTGAAGTGTTTTTTTTATTATTATTTTGGCGGGGGGGAGGGGGGTGTATATGGAGTGCTACTTTTTGGTTCGGTTTGGATGTTTGTTTGTTTTTTTTTACTTTAATATTTATTAATAGTTATATATATATATATATATATATATATATATATATATATATATATATATATATATATATATATATATATATATGAATATATATATATATATATATATATATATATATATATATATGAATATATATATATTCATATATATATATATATATATATTCATATATATATATATATATATATATATATATATTCATATATATATATTCATATATTCATATATATATATATATATATATATATATATATATATATATATATATGAATATATGAATATATATATATATGAATATATGAATATATATATATATGAATATATGAATATATATATATATATATATATATATATATATATATATATATATATATATATATATATATTCATATATATATATATATATATATATATATATATATATTCATATATATATATTCATATATTCATATATATTCATATATATATATATATATATATATATATATATATATATATATATATATATATGAATATATGAATATATATATATATGAATATATGAATATATATATATATGAATATATGAATATATATATATATATATATATATATATATATATATATATATATATATATATATATATATATATATATATATATATGAATATTTATACACTACCTGTCAAAAGTTTAGAAACGCTCACTCATTCTCCCCCCCAGATCCATTTCCCATAGAAATGGATCTATGGGAATTATGTTGTGATAAAACATCCGAAAAATATCAAAATAATTTAATATTTTAGCATCTTCATCTTCAAAGTAGACACCCGTAGTGTACATTTATTACATTTAAAAAAAGTTAATTACATTAACATAGTACAATCAATACTCTTTTTTTTCGGCAATAAAGTTCAGCGATGTTTTACTTTGAGCGTTGTGTTCTCATTCAGTATGAATGTTAAAAATGATTATAGTTACCGGACCTGGAAATGGAGCCGAGGATAAGGTGTCAGAGGGAGATTCGATCCGATCATGCGGACAACGCTGCGATATTGTCCACACAAAGTGCTCTCCCAAACTGGAACCAGCTGCAATTAAGCAAATGGAGCTTTCAACACATTAGAGAACAAGACAACAACACATTCACAGTTACTGTGAAGAAGGGATCCAACTGGAGATGATTCGAAAGTCCACTTACCATGTCTTGGGGAACACCAAAATACTCCAGGACACATCTCATCACATGGACGAGGTCTTCAAGCAAAGACATGATCACTACGACCTTCTGTTGTCAATGTAGATCTGAGTGTAAGCCTGAGCAGGATTACTGCAGTGATCACAGCTCAATTCAAAACACTGCAGCAGCACTGGCTTCCTACACGTGGTGCAGGAGGATCAAATAAACAGCATGTCGTTCAATTCTGAAATAAGGAACGATAATTTAAAAAAAATAAAAATAAAATAAATAAAAAAACATATACAACATTAACAACACACTAGTACCAACATCCTTGCTAGCACCAACACACAACCCCTGCTCAGTTAACCTTCAATGTAAACTACAACTCATTTACTGAACAATATCTATAATTCAACCAAATATGCATTACAGCTTTACTTATATTTATACACATACGTACGAATTACAGAACTACTAAACAAAGAAATGCATAAATACATCATTAATAACGAACACCAACCTCTCCAACTTACTCTCGCTTACGTGCTATGCAGGAGAATTCAAATGAAGCTGTTCTGAACAAAGCCGCATCTGATTGGATGACGCAAAACTACCGTTGCCATCCAGCCAATCACAGCGACATATCTAGGGTAGTGCGAGCAACACCTCGACCAATGGCGTCGTGCGAAAATGAGTGCGAAATTCGTATTTGCGGTCAGCGAGGCTGTAAGAGAGCCAGCGGTAAGGATTTAAATATATATATATTATTAATTATTATATCGAGCACAAAGTAAAGCGATTTTATTGACATTCGAACTCAAGTAAACGTCAAGTATTATATGGTTAGACAACATGTGGAAATATAAGTATATAGAAATAGGCGATTTAAAACAGCTCGGTTGTTAGCGTTGTTGCTAGCGCCCGCTTGGTGTCTCGAGCTCGGCTAACTCGTTTAGCTCAGGTTCTTTCTAACAGCTCGATGATAATAACAACCCGTTTTAGTTGGCATTTATAGCGTATGTGCAAAAATACTAAGCTGTTACAACGACAAAATAATTTAGATTTATTTTATATTCATATAGGTATCGTTTAGAGTTATTTTTTTTGGACGGAACAACAAGTCACATCAATTAGCAGGTTGGCTAATGCTAGATAGTTAGCTAGCTACATTAGCCTGGCACAACAGGAGCTCTATTCAATGGAGGACGCAAAATATGAACATGTTAGTATGATTTAGCACTTACACAAAAGTTCAGTTCTTTGTTCTCTCACCCTCTTTTTGAACCTTTACACATTTTAAAAGTTGTCAAGTCTAGGATGTAAGTATGGAATTTAATGTGTTAATATTTTCACCCTGGTGTTATCATCCATCTCAGATGATCTGCTCTCTCACTGAGAGAGAAAGAAGCTCTTTACACAAAGAAGCTTTACAGAAAACAGGATGGAGATTTACACACTACATGAACAAAAGTATGCAGACACCTGACCTGACCATCACACCCATACAGCATGTGGTTCTTCCACATAGCTGGAAGCACACGAGTGTATGAAATGTCTTCGTATGCTGTAGTGTTATCATATCCCTTCACGGGAACTTTGAAGACACTCAGTCCTGTTCCAGCGTGAAGATGCACAAAGCGAGCTCCATGAAGACTTGGTTTGTTACGGTTGGTGCAGAAGATCTCGAGTGTCCACCTCAACCACTTGGAACACCTTTTGGGATGAACTGGAACACCGTCTGCATCCCAGACCTCCTCAACATCCCGACATCAGTGCCTGATCTCACTAATGCTCTCGTGTCTGAATGATCACAAATCCCCACAGCCATGCCCCAAAATCTAGTGGAGAGCCTTCCCAGAAGAGTGAATGTTTATACCATGTGTGATTGTTGTAAATGAGCAAGGACTGAACAAGTATAAATCGAAGGCTAACAATGTCCTGTTTAGTGTTATTAGTACAAGTATTCGTATGGCAGTTAAAATAATGACCACCTTTAGTGAGTTGTCCTACTGGTTTATTACATTTCATAAACAGCTTTAGTAAATAAATAAATAGAATGCAAAGAGTCTAAAGGCAACTGTTTTATCTGAGAATTGTTGGTCTTGTTTCAAATCCAGTCTGTTCTCTAATCTAACAGAGAGCCAGCAAGATGATGGACGCAATGTCAGTAGTGACCCAGCTGAGGGATCTGGCGTCCGAGCCTCAGAATCGGGAGGCTATAGCGAAAGACCAGGGCTGTTTACCTGGACTTGTGTTGTTCCTAGACCACAAAGACCCTCAAGTCGTGTTTGCTACTCTGCAGGTATGAATCTGCCTGGGGTAAATGGTCTGCATTTATATAGCGCTTTACACTGTGTCTCATGCACCCATTCACACACACACTCTCACACCAATGGTTGCAGAGCTGCCAAGCAAGGCGCTAACTTGCCATCGGGAGCAACTTGGGGTTCAGTGTCTTGCCCAAGGACACTTCAGTATGTGGGCTGGGAATCGTACCGCCAACCCTACGATTAGTGGATAACCCGCTCTACCACCTGAGCCACAGCTGCCCACTTTTAACAAACTTTGGAAAAACATTCGCTGCTTCTGTCAGCCTATTATCCATCTTAAACAGTATCTGAGATTAGAATCGGTGCGTCCCAAATCGTAGTATGTTGAAAAGAGTGTCCCAGAGGTCCCCCGGATGGTCTACTATTTCCAGTAGATTTTTGAAGTATGGGATCCGTGGACACTTTTTCAGCTAATGTTGTCCTTGAGTGAGGGGGGAGGAGGAGTTTTGTGACCATTCGGTTTGCCGAATTCAGTGACGCATTTTAGGGAGTAAATGAAATGTGGAAAAATAAATCAAGGGAACGATGAATTAAATGGTACAGTATAACTTGTATAAAGAATAACGAGTGATGAAAAGCTGAGCTGAAACGACGAGTTTGTATACGGTGATGGCGTGCGTAACTAGGCAACAACGTTCTCTTCCGTTACATGATGCGCATGTACTTTTTCTTCACAGTACAAGTAGGCGAATTGAAACTCAGGAATAGTGTGAACTACTGTAATGCACCATGAATGGAGAATGTATGAAATACCCTGGTTAGGCCACGCGTGTTGAAAGCTTTGTGGTGAAAAGATACGTGTTATAACTTTAATGTGGCATGTCCTCAGACCCTGAGGTACCTGGCAGAATCGTCTCAAAACATCGTCTCCATGAAGAACGAGCTAGGCATGATGGTGAGCCTGGAGACTCTGATGGAAAAGTAAGTCTCAGTTCTGCTGTTGCTCGCTGAGTAGACTTTTTGTTGTTGTTGTTTGTTTGTTTTTTAAGTTAAATTAAGTATGGGTTGCTGGTACTGTTTTCATTTTTTCTTGTAGTTGTGGACTGAGTACTGACATCACAGACCTTGCTAAAGAGGTGTATGAAATACTGAGTGCACCGGCGAGGACAGAAACTCTCAGAACTCCTGTGCAACCGATGAGGAGGAATAAACCTCAGTTCTTCATCAACAGTTCTAATAAAAAGGCCAAAACAGTCACACTGCACATACAGGGTTTGGACGGGACGGTAAGTGTGTACTGTAGATACACATTACCGGTCAAAAGTTTGTGGACACTCGACTGAAATGTTTCTCGTGATCTTAAAAAGCTTTTGATCTGAAGGTGTGTGATTAAATGTGTGAAATCGGTGTCGTAGACAAACATATATTTGTGCCGACATATTCATTTCTTTCACTAGAAAACTAACATTTAATTTACAAAAAATTTTATTTCTTAAACGGACGACTCGGAGACATCTTGGGGAATTCCTCGAGAAATCTGTTGAGAAAACGCCAAGAATACATTTCTGGAAATTCTAGACAAAAAGGGGGTCTACTTTGAAGATGCTAAAATTATTAAATTATTTTGATTTATTTTGGATTTTTTTATCACAACATAATTCCCATAGTTCCATTTGTGTTTCTCCAGAGTTTTGATGACTTTTTTTTTATTATGCTAAAATGTGGAGAAAATTTAAAATAAAGAATGAGTGTGTCTAAAATTTTGACCGGTAGTGTACGTGATAATGAAATAATCCTGAAACAAGGCTGGAGGTTTTAGAAGATTTTGGCGTCTTAATTTTGTGTGTGACGTATAATGGTACAGGATCAGCGAGGTGTGTGTGAAGAGGCTCTTCTGAAGGTTAAAGGAGTCATCAGCTTCACTTTCCAGATGGCTATGAAGAGATGCACTGTGCGTGTGCGTGCAGACCTGTCCACCGAGGTAGATCTTCTATTTCGTCCACTTCTCGACTACCCTTAGTTGAGAATGTAACTCTGTTTATCAGATCATGTGTTTCTCTTTCAAGACAACTAAAGTGCACCTTGTCTCCCATTCAGAGTCTGGCATCAGCCATTGCGGCAACTAAAGTGCTTTCAGCTCAGCAGGTGGTGAAGAATGAGCATGGAGAAGAGGTAGGTGCTGTGGGTCTGATGACCTGCGTACTCTAGAGGCACACGCTAGAGGCACACGCTAGAGCAAGCTTTCTCAACTTCACTCCTGTAGAAACCCTGCCATGCATAGTTAGAAGTTTCCCAACACAACATGTATAACGCACTTGACCAAGCACGCCTGAAACTGTACAGGACAGTGGGTTACCATGACAATAGTTCATAAACCCCTTCACTAGAATACACACTACTGGTCAAAATTTTGTGGACACCTGACCGAAATATTTTCAAAAAGCAGCCCGATAAGTGTCCAGCGTCGGTGGGAACTCCTTTAATACTGTTTAAAAAACATCTCAGGGAAATTCCTCAAGAAATCGCTTGAGAAAATGCCAAGAATACATTTCTTGAAATTCTTGGCAAAAAGGACATCTGCTTTGACGATGGTAAAATATAAAATGATTTTGTTTTATTTTGGATTTTTTATCACAATATAATTCCCATAGTTCCATTTGTGTTACTCCAGAGTTTATTATTCTTCTAAAATGGGGGAGGGATAAAGGATTGGTGTGTCTTAACTTTTGACTGGTAGTGTAATATTCAACACTTGTGCCTGAATTCTAAACTGGACACTTTTTTGTGTTGGTTCAGATGATCGTCCCCCCACCCCCCACCAATCCCCCCAATGTTACTGAATAAATCATATATAGACTTTTATCCTTTTTGAGGCTGTTTGGTGGTGTCATTCCAACAGAGGTGCCAACATTGAAGTTTAAGCTCCTGTACAGAATTAGTTTTTTCGCTTTGTTTAGTCTGGCCACTACTTTAGCTGAAAAAGCAGTAGCAAGGGTTCATGAATCATAAATATTACAGAAAGGATGTGAAACCAAGTAGGTAGCATTTATTTCCACCACTTTCTCTCCAATTTGGCAGTTCGCACCCACTAGCCAGGTCTTCCCCTGGGAGGGTGAGGCCTAATGTGCTTCTTCCAGGACACATGAAAGCAGTGGCTGCGTCTTTTTGAACTGCTGCATCATCACAGGACAGTGTAACTTGGTGGAAAGTGTTATCTGTCCTCTCCTGCATACATGAGCTCACAGATGCCTGTGATTGGCTAGAGAGTGTATGCTATCCCTCCCACCCAGAGAGCACAACCAGTTGTGTCCTCTAGGCTGTGTTTGTTATTGGGATTCAAACTCAGTCTTTCGCCTCGCTGTTTTCTTAGCTGTCCCAGCCACCAAACAGCGGCAGGGGTGGTTTTTGCTTTGTTTTTTTGTGGTAAAATCCTTTCTTCCATTTTATTGTTAGCGGTGTTGCCACTTCTGTTCCAATGATTTACACACATCCTTATTTAACAGTGAAAAACTGATGAGCACCACATATCTCCTCTTAAAGTACAACCGATAATTGACCATGTTTGATCCTTCTGGCTGCAGGTTTTCATCCCTCTCAGCACTGCAGACACACACATAGAGGAGAACCACCACCTGCCAGATTATTTACCAGAGGACGAGAGTCCTGAGAAGCAGACGGACCGCGCCGTGTCCCGCACTGCTGCCAAACAGGATGCCAGTGGGAGCTGGCTGAGCTCAGCGGCCAGCTTTCTTACCAAAACTTTCTACTGGTGAAGCTTTGGGCTTCAATTCGTGTAAATAACTGGACCACACAAGGACCACAGGGAAAGAAAAGGACTTTTATAATGTTTGCTGAGTGTACAAGAGCTCAGATCTACTCAGCCACTTCCATGAAAACAGAAAGTGGTGTTATAATATCCGGTTCTACAAGTATACTGTTCGATGCCTGGATATACGTCTTCACACTTTGTTTATGTAATGTTTCCAAAATGATTTCTGTCGGTTTCTATTTTTGTGTTATTTCTGTTACCTTGATGTGTTGTGTAAATATATACCTGTGGAGCTATTTTACACTTTGTCTCGTTTCAAGAAAATATTTAGTTGAACTTAAAACAGATTCTGATTAAAATGTAAAATTGCACGAGTTTATGAAAGTGGTTTGGTCATGTTTGTCTGTGCTGTTCCTGATTTGTTCTGTACTCTGCAATGTACGGTTCTATATCCCTTCCATTTTAAACTGGTTGCCAACACACACTATATGGCCAAGTGTTTGCTGATCATCACACTCATATGTAGGCCTTCCCTAAACTGCCTTAAGCACGATTGTATAGGATGTCTTTGTATGCTTTAGCATTACAATTTCCCTTCACTGAAATTAAGAGACTCAAACATGTTCTAGCATGACAATGCCCCTGTGCACAAGGTTGCTCCATGAGGACATGGTTTTGCCAAAGTTGTGGAAGAACTTGGCCCTGTGGGATGAGCTAGAACTTTGACTACACCCCAGGTTTACTCATCTAACATGAGTGCCTGATCTCACTAAGAAATCCCCACGACCAAGCAGCAAAGGAGGACACAAACTGGAATGAGATGTTCAAAAAGCACATACTGTATGGGTGTGATGGTCAGGTGTCCACATACGTTTGGTCATGTAGTGCACGGGTTCCCAAACATTTCAGGGCAAGGCCCCCCAAATGGCGTTAACATTTGACCGAGGCCCCCCTTTTGCAAGATGTCTTTAAAACACATAAAAAATAGACTTATGAATTTATCCCCCTTTTTTTATTATTATTAATAATTACATCTTTACATTACATTACATTAGGAATTGATTGTGTGTGGTTGTCTGAGAGTGAGAAAGAGAAAACATACTAGTGGTAGGGATGGGCTTGGTGGCTCCGACACAGTTTGTTGAGGCCCCCCGGGTGCCTCCTGGCGGCCCCCACTTTGAAAACCACTGATATAGTGTATAATTCACATCTACACACTGGACCAAGTCACCTACCCAGGTGTGAGGCTTGCATAAAGTGACACTAAACTGTGTTAAGTGAAAAATTGATTCTAGCTATAGTTTTTTTTTTTTGTTGTTGGTGTTTAATGGATGGGGACAAAGTGGACTTTCATTTCTTCATTTTGATATAATTTAAATATTAGATCAGTCTCTAACACGGCCGCAGCTCGGGAGTTCTGGGCCCCCTGAGAAAATACTGCCCTCCACCCATATCATATACAGTATAATATGATCTGATATATGCCATATAACCATAGGGATTTCTACCAACATAATAAAACAAAATTGTAAGTGCTTATATCTAAATATTAGAACAAAACAATGACATTAAGCCATTAATAACTTCTTATGAAACATCGTTTAAGGCAAGGCAAGGCAAATTTATTTGTATAGCACATTTTCAACAACAAGGCAATTCAAAGTGCTTTACATAAAACATAAAAGCAACATTTAAAGCGCTTTACACTGTGTCTCATTCACCCATTCACACACACACTCTCACACCAATGGTTGCAGAGCTGCCAAGCAAGGCGCTAACTTGCCATCGGGAGCAACTTGGGGTTCAGTGTCTTGCCCAAGGACACTTCAGTATGTGGGCTGGGAATCGTACCGCCAACCCTACGATTAGTGGATAACCCGCTCTACCACCTGAGCCACAGCTGCCCACTTTTAACAAACTTTGGAAAAACATTCGCTGCTTCTGTCAGCCTATTATCCATCTTAAACAGTATCTGAGATTAGAATCGGTGCATCCCAAATCGTAGTATGTTGAAACGAGTGTCCCAGAGGTCCCCCGGATGGTCTACTATTTCCAGTAGATTTTTGAAGTATGGGATCCGTGGACACTTTTTCAGCTAATGTTGTCCTTGAGTGAGGGGGGAGGAGGAGTTTTGTGACCATTCGGTTTGCCGAATTCAGTGACGCATTTTAGGGAGTAAATGAAATGTGGAAAAATAAATCAAGGGAACGATGAATTAAATGGTACAGTATAACTTGTATAAAGAATAACGAGTGATGAAAAGCTGAGCTGAAACGACGAGTTTGTATACGGTGATGGCGTGCGTAACTAGGCAACAACGTTCTCTTCCGTTACATGATGCGCATGTACTTTTTCTTCACAGTACAAGTAGGCGAATTGACACTCAGGAATAGTGTGAACTACTGTAATGCACCATGAATGGAGAATGTATGAAATACCCTGGTTAGGCCACGCGTGTTGAAAGCTTTTTGGTGAAAAGATACGTGTTATAACTTTAATGTGGCGTGTCCTCAGACCCTGAGGTACCTGGCAGAATCGTCTCAAAACATCGTCTCCATGAAGAACGAGCTAGGCATGATGGTGAGCCTGGAGACTCTGATGGAAAAGTAAGTCTCAGTTCTGCTGTTGCTCGCTGAGTAGACTTTTTGTTGTTGTTGTTTGTTTGTTTTTTAAGTTAAATTAAGTATGGGTTGCTGGTACTGTTTTCATTTTTTCTTGTAGTTGTGGACTGAGTACTGACATCACAGACCTTGCTAAAGAGGTGTATGAAATACTGAGTGCACCGGCGAGGACAGAAACTCTCAGAACTCCTGTGCAACCGATGAGGAGGAATAAACCTCAGTTCTTCATCAACAGTTCTAATAAAAAGGCCAAAACGGTCACACTGCACATACAGGGTTTGGACGGGACGGTAAGTGTGTACTGTAGATACACATTACCGGTCAAAAGTTTGTGGACACTCGACTGAAATGTTTCTCGTGATCTTAAAAAGCTTTTGATCAGAAGGTGTGTGATTAAATGTGTGAAATCGGTGTCGTAGACAAACATATATTCATGCCGACCTATTCATTTCTTTCACTAGAAAACTAACATTTAATTTACAAAAAATTTAATTTCTTAAACGGACGACTCTGAGTTTAAAAAGCGTCTCGGGGAATTCCTCGAGAAATCTGTTGAGAAAACGCCAAGAATACATTTCTGGAAATTCTAGACAAAAAGGGGGTCTACTTTGAAGATGCTAAAATTATTAAATTATTTTGATTTATTTTGGATTTTTTTATCACAACATAATTCCCATAGTTCCATTTGTGTTTCTCCAGAGTTTTGATGACTTTTTTTTTTATTATGCTAAAATGTGGAGAAAATTTAAAATAAAGAATGAGTGTGTCTAAAATTTTGACCGGTAGTGTACGTGATAATGAAATAATCCTGAAACAAGGCTGGAGGTTTTAGAAGATTTTGGCGTCTTAATTTTGTGTGTGACGTATAACGGTACAGGATCAGCGAGGTGTGTGTGAAGAGGCTCTTCTGAAGGTTAAAGGAGTCATCAGCTTCACTTTCCAGATGGCTATGAAGAGATGCACTGTGCGTGTGCGTGCAGATCTGTCCACCGAGGTAGATCTTCTATTTCGTCCACTTCTCGACGACCCTTAGTTGAGAATGTAACTCTGTTTATCAGATCATTTGTGTTTCTCTTTCAAGACAACTAAAGTGCACCTTGTCTCCCATTCAGAGTCTGGCATCAGCCATTGCGGCAACTAAAGTGCTTTCAGCTCAGCAGGTGGTGAAGAATGAGCATGGAGAAGAGGTAGGTGCTGTGGGTCTGATGACCTGCGTACTCTAGAGGCACACGCTAGAGGCACACGCTAGAGCAAGCTTTCTCAACTTCACTCCTGTAGAAACCCTGCCATGCATAGTTAGAAGTTTCCCAACACAACATGTATAACGCACTTGACCAAGCACGCCTGAAACTGTACAGGACAGTGGGTTACCATGACAATAGTTCATAAACCCCTTCACTAGAATACACACTACTGGTCAAAATTTTGTGGACACCTGACTGAAATATTTTCAAAAAGCAGCCGATAAGTGTCCAGCGTCGGTGGGAACTCCTTTAATACTGTTTAAAAAACATCTCAGGGAAATTCCTCAAGAAATCGCTCGAGAAAATGCCAAGAATACATTTCTTGAAATTCTTGGCAAAAAGGACATCTGCTTTGACGATGGTAAAATATAAAATGATTTTGTTTTATTTTGGATTTTTTATCACAATATAATTCCCATAGTTCCATTTGTGTTACTCCAGAGTTTATTATTCTTCTAAAATGGGGGAGGGATAAAGGATTGGTGTGTCTTAACTTTTGACTGGTAGTGTAATATTCAACATTTGTGCCTGAATTCTAAACTGGACACTTTTTTGTGTTGGTTCAGATGATCGTCCCCCCACCCCCCACCAATCCCCCCAATGTTACTGAATAAATCATATATAGACTTTTATCCTTTTTGAGGCTGTTTGGTGGTGTCATTCCAACAGAGGTGCCAACACTGAAGTTTAAGCTCCTGTACAGAATTAGTTTTTTCGCTTTGTTTAGTCTGGCCACTACTTTAGCTGAAAAAGCAGTAGCAAGGGTTCATAAATCAGAAATATTACAGAAAGGATGTGAAACCAAGTAGGTAGCATTTATTTCCACCACTTTCTCTCCAATTTGGTAATTTGGCAATTCCCACCCACTAGCCAGGTCTTCCCCTGGGAGGGTGAGGTCTAATGTGCTTCTTCCAGGACACATGAAAGCAGTGGCTGCGTCTTTTTGAACTGCTGCATCATCACAGGACAGTGTAACTTGGTGGAAAGTGTTACCTGTCCTCTCCTGCATACATGAGCTCACAGATGCCTGTGATTAGCTAGAGAGTGTATGCTATCCCTCCCACCCAGAGAGCACAACCAGTTGTGTCCTCTAGGCTGTGTTGTTATTGGGATTCAAACTCAGTCTTTCGCCTCGCTGTTTTCTTAGCTGTCCCAGCCACCAAACAGCGGCAGGGGTGGTTTTTGCTTTGTTTTTTTGTGGTAAAATCCTTTCTTCCATTTTATTGTTAGCGGTGTTGCCACTTCTGTTCCAATGATTTACACACATCCTTATTTAACAGTGAAAAACTGATGAGCACCACATATCTCCTCTTAAAGTACAACCGATAATTGACCATGTTTGATCCTTCTGGCTGCAGGTTTTCATCCCTCTCAACACTGCAGACACACACATAGAGGAGAACCACCACCTGCCAGATTATTTACCAGAGGACGAGAGTCCTGAGAAGCAGACGGACCGCGCCGTGTCCCGCACTGCTGCCAAACAGGATGCCAGTGGGAGCTGGCTGAGCTCAGCGGCCAGCTTTCTTACCAAAACTTTCTACTGGTGAAGCTTTGGGCTTCAATTCGTGTAAATAACTGGACCACACAAGGACCACAGGGAAAGAAAAGGACTTTTATAATGTTTGCTGAGTGTACAAGAGCTCAGATCTACTCAGCCACTTCCATGAAAACAGAAAGTGGTGTTATAATATCCGGTTCTACAAGTATACTGCTCGATGCCTGGATATACGTCTTCACACTTTGTTTATGTAATGTTTCCGAAATGATTTCTGTCGGTTTCTATTTTTGTGTTATTTCTGTTACCTTGATGTGTTGTGTAAATATATACCTGTGGAGCTATTTTACACTTTGTCTCGTTTCAAGAAAATATTTAGTTGAACTTAAAACAGATTCTGATTAAAATGTAAAATTGCACGAGTTTATGAAAGTGGTTTGGTCATGTTTGTCTGTGCTGTTCCTGATTTGTTCTGTACTCTGCAATGTACGGTTCTATATCCCTTCCATTTTAAACTGGTTGCCAACACACACTATATGGCCAAGTGTTTGCTGATCATCACACTCATATGTAGGCCTTCCCTAAACTGCCTTAAGCACGATTGTATAGGATGTCTTTGTATGCTTTAGCATTACAATTTCCCTTCACTGAAATTAAGAGACTCAAACATGTTCTAGCATGACAATGCCCCTGTGCACAAGGTTGCTCCATGAGGACATGGTTTTGCCAAAGTTGTGGAAGAACTTGGCCCTGTGGGATGAGCTAGAACTTTGACTACACCCCAGGTTTACTCATCTAACATGAGTGCCTGATCTCACTAAGAAATCCCCACGACCAAGCAGCAAAGGAGGACACAAACTGGAATGAGATGTTCAAAAAGCACATACTGTATGGGTGTGATGGTCAGGTGTCCACATACGTTTGGTCATGTAGTGCACGGGTTCCCAAACATTTCAGGGCAAGGCCCCCCAAATGGCGTTAACATTTGACCGAGGCCCCCCTTTTGCAAGATGTCTTTAAAACACATAAAAAATAGACTTATGAATTTATCCCCCTTTTTTTATTATTATTAATAATTACATCTTTACATTACATTAGGAATTGATTGTGTGTGGTTGTCTGAGAGTGAGAAAGAGAAAACATACTAGTGGTAGGGATGGGCTTGGTGGCTCCGACACAGTTTGTTGAGGCCCCCCGGGTGCCTCCTGGCGGCCCCCACTTTGAAAACCACTGATATAGTGTATAATTCACATCTACACACTGGACCAAGTCACCTACCCAGGTGTGAGGCTTGCATAAAGTGACACTAAACTGTGTTAAGTGAAAAATTGATTCTAGCTATAGTTTTTTTTTTTTGTTGTTGGTGTTTAATGGATGGGGACAAAGTGGACTTTCATTTCTTCATTTTGATATAATTTAAATATTAGATCAGTCTCTAACACGGCCGCAGCTCGGGAGTTCTGGGCCCCCTGAGAAAATATCGATGTGGGCCCCCACTGCCCTCCACCCATATCATATACAGTATAATATGATCTGATATATGCCATGTAACCATAGGGATTTCTACCAACATAATAAAACAAAATTGTAAGTGCTTATATCTAAATATTACAACAAAACAATGACATTAAGCCATTAATAACTTCTTATGAAACATCGTTTAAGGCAAGGCAAGGCAAATTTATTTGTATAGCACATTTTCAACAACAAGGCAATTCAAAGTGCTTTACATAAAACATAAAAGCAACATTTAAAAGAAAAGGCATTCAAAATGAGTTCATTAAAAATATATAAAAAAAATAAAAAAAAAAAAAAAAAAGGTAATGGTGCAGCACAAGATATTAATTCAAATACCCTGGTGATTTAATTAAAAGCAGCAGCAAAAAGAAAAGTCTTCAGTCTTGATTTAAAAGAACTGAGAGTTTGTTCCAGATATGTGGAGCATAAAAACTAAATGCTGCTTCTCCACGTTTGGTTTTGACTCTGGGAACAGAAAGCAGACGTGTTCCAGACGACCTCAGAGGTCTGGATGGTTCATAATGTACCAGTAGATCAGAAATATATATTAGCCCCAAACCATTCAGTGCTTTAGAAACCAACAGCAATATTTTAAAGTCCTTAAGCAATTATTCAAGACAAACTAATAAAATAATAGCAAAAGACAATAAATTAATAAAATGATAAAATGAAACAAATCTTTTAAAAAAGTACCAACATAATAAAAAGTCTTCCCAGACAGTCTGGTGTGTAACGGCTGAAGTAAACATTCAGGAATTGAACAGAATGCAGTGAAATATAAAATACAACCACTTAAATTACTCATTGTCTGCTACTGCATGGTATATTATTAAATAAAGCTAATAAATGTATCCATTCAAGAGAAGAGTGTTGTATCTGTGTTTTCTTGACAGTATTGATATCTTAAAACATATCAAATCAGCAGCCGGAAGGTCTCTGTTACTTGTGACACGCAAATCTATATTTTCCCGGGTGTTATACAAACCAACCCTATTTACATAAAAGCGCAAAAAGACAGGGACTTTGAGCGTGTAAGCATTCGGTCAGTACGCGCCGGTACAGTACTGAGAAAACGATGTGACGGTACCAGGAGGGGCGCGTGGGCGGCACCCATGTGCGTTTATATATATATAATATGTGTAAGTGTGTGTGTGTATATATATATATATATATATATATATATATATATATATATATAAATCAAAAGTTACACTGACATTCACCGAATTATACATATACAGACGTCTGTCAAAATGTTTTTGCTAATATATCTTATATACTAAAACAAAATGTGAAAATATTTATATAATTCAGTCTGAAGTAACTATTTAAAAAAAAAAAAAAACTGACCATAACTGATCATGTAGCATTTAAATCTATTGCACAAACAGTGGAGTAGTCACTGTAACTGTGAAGACAGGAGTGACTAAAGGAGTTCCTATATGAAACATGAAAATCACATACAATATTATGTCACTCAAAAAACAACTAAATAAATAAATAAATAAATAAATATAACATTAAAAGATATACAGTGCCCTCGACAATTTTTTTTTTTTTAAATAAACCTGTGTTGTGTTCGCAATTGTTTGATATCCACGAGGGCAGAGTATTTTTGTGAATTCTTTTAACAAAAGATCACAAGGTTAAACAATAAAGACAGTTTTTCACATTTCACATTTTTCACATGAGCCTTCTTTGCTCATATTTACCAAGGGTGCCAATATTATTAGTGGATGGCACTGTATAATTATGACCACAGGCTGTTTCCTGTCAGATATGACAGTCCTCTATGACTATTTTTCTCCTTATTACAGCATGATTGCATTTCTTGGGTTGTTCAGTATAAGCTGGGGAAAAGAAAAAAAAATAGAATGCATTTATGAACAATACATCATCACTGAAACAATTCGTTGAAAAAGTTAAATAAAAAATAAATAATATAATATAATATTAAAACATCAGCATGATAATTTTTCTAGTTCACAAAAAAATGTCATAATTAAAAGAACTTATACCACAGTGCTATTAAGTTCTCGAATCTGATTGGTCAGAAGGTGATTATAATTTTCTGGCAGTGGTGCAGCAATTCAGGTTTATACTATATGACTGCACTCGTTCTGGCACATTATGGTTTCTATAGTAACCGCTAAGTCGGGGAGTTCATATGGCAAATACCCCACATAATCTCAGTGTTATAATAAGCAGTTTAATGTGCTGTTATTTAAAAAAATAAAGAGTATAAATACTGATAATGTGAAGTTTTCAGTAAGGAGACATTTGCTTCGTGTTTACGGAAGGAGTCTTCAGTGTCAGAGCTTTGTAAATATCAGTACATTTTCCTCCATGAGAAAGTATTCAGGACAGATTTCCAGTTTCTAAGTAACATAAACTGCATTTTCCCCCCATCTTATTAACTTCAAGAAATAAAAGAGAGGCTGTTGAGGGGACGATTGTTAATATGTCATGTTTTAAACGTTGTGAAGGTTAGGACGGATGCATGCGCAGAAAAGAGCTTTTAATACAGAAAGACAGGCAGACAAATCCAAAACATGAGACAACAGCGAGGTCAGGAAACAGGCAACGGGTCAGGCGATTGGCAAACTGGCATAAACTGTGCAAGGCTAGAATCGAGAACGAGAAATGAGAAACGAGATCAAAGAACATGAAACATAACGAGGAACAGGGTACAAGCGCTTGGTACGGTGATAACACTCAATACTTTGCGAAGTGCAAAGAGACACGGGGGTTTAAATGACAAGCGCAATCGGGGTGAAACACAAGACAGCTGAGAACAATGATGAGTCACCTACGGGGAAACAACCGATGACAATACAGGGGCCTAGACAGGACATGAACCATAACAAAAGCACGTGTCGAAAGTAAACAAAGTCAGTGTCACGGAAGACCCAAAAGCGTGTGTTCGCTAAGAACTCGCGCTTCGAGCTCGCGGTTTTCCGAGCACGCTGCATGCTACAGCGCTAGTTCGAGGGAAAATCGTGGCAAATAGCTGTTGTAACATAAGTAATAAGAAGAATGAATCTGCTTCACAGATGTGCCACAATATTAAATGTAACCACAAACAGTTAAAAAGCATTTGTCATTCTTTAATAAATTAAAATTGGCGAGTGGCTGTGGTATAACGAGAATAAAACACTCCGAGACATGCTGTTGTTGCGGAGTCACACCACTCAGTCTTTGATTGTTTTCCTATAACGGCATGCCTCCAAGAGTTTTATTCCTTACTTAACACATCCTTCTTTATTAAGAAAGGAATACTTACTTGAGTTGATCTAGCTTGTTGCTTGGATCTTCGATTAAGACGTTCAGCAGCTTTGTGTCTGTGTCTTTAAGGTTATTTCCGCTAAGGTCCAGTTCTTTCAAGACTGAGTGCTTTCCACTCAGAACTGATGCTAAAAATTCACAGCCTTTCTCAGAGACTCCACAGTTAAAGAGCCTACAATAAGAAATGGCAGTTTTTTTTTACATTCATCATGGTTCCTTTTATTTTTTTTAACTGTATTATTGTTAAGCAACACATTACAGTACCTCAACATCTCCAGTTTGCAGTTTGGACTTCCTACTCCGCCACAAAGAGTCTTCACTCCTGAGTCCTGCAGATTATTTCCTCCCAGGTTCAATACTTTTAGGCTTGAGCATTCATTCAGGAGAACAGACGCCAGAGAACCGCAGCAGCTCTCAGTTAAGCAACACTCGTTCAGTCTAATGGTAAGAAAGAGCATGTCAGGAGTATAATATTTGCTTTATTGATTCTTACATTTTAAAACTATACCGTGAAGCTCTCACTCTAATTGGAAAATTCCATTGTCAGGCACATCGCAAAGACTTTTTATCGCGGCTTCGGTTAGTTTGTTGTTTCCCAGGTTCAGCTCTCGCAGACAGGAGGGATTCAAGCTCAGAGCTGAAGCAAGAGCAGCACAGCCATCTTCTGTGACTCCGCTCTGTCTAAGCCTGTACACAGAGGAGTACAGAGAAGGTTCCCATTTCAAGAACTTTCACGCCAATGGGGAAAAGATGTTTATAAATGCATGCACGCTTTACCTGAGTGTATGTAATCTGCAGTTAAAATCCCTTATTACATTTGAGAGTGCTTTCAGGCCACAGTCTCCAACAGGGTTCTCGCTCAGGTCCAGCTCTTTGAGTGTTATAGGATTTGCAGTAAGAGCAGAAGCCAAAGCTGTAGCTCCTCCTTCTGTGATGTCACAAAATGCCAACCTGCAGAAAGAATTTTTTACTTAACCCAAATGTGGTCTATCAGTCAAGACAAGCTACAGATACTGTCATGTCAGTGCCAGAAACAGCAACCAACTCCAATTCCCATGCTACACCGTGGCCTACAAACATGGCTGCTCAGGACTACACTCCCCAGCCTCACTGACACGTTCAAGCTCAACTGACCTATAATAATACACACCTGAGAAACTTCTTTAGCGATAAACCACAGAAATAAACTCAAACAATCGAGACGTCAAAATACCTAATGGATGTTTAATTAAAAACAGCATTATTACTGTAAAATATTCCATAAACATACTTTATCTGGATAAACTCCATGTCCTATATACATCCCAAAGGTTGGGAAAGTATGTACTGTAGTTAAACGTATAACAAGTGCATCAGATGTGAACTGAAAGGTTTAGTTGGACTGTGACCTCAGTATCTCCAGTTTACAGTGTGGGCTTCTCAGGCCAGCAGAGAGCAGCTCCACTCCAGTGTCCTGGATTGAGTTTCCGCTCAGGTCCACTGCTTTGAGATGAGCGGCGCTGCAGCTGAGAACAGAAGCGAGAGCCTCGCAGGTTTTCTTGGTGAGCAGGCCATAACTTAACCTAAAAAGATAAGAAACGCAAAAAAAGTGCAAACTGTTTCATTCACATAGCATATAGGTTTGTCAAAAAGCTTTGCTATGTAGATGTAGAAAGAAAATTCCTACCATAAGACTTCAAGCTTGGAGAGCGGATCCCTCATGACGGCCGCCAGCTGCTCCACTCCTGGGTCGTCTCCTGGATTGTTCCAGTGGAGGTCGAGCTCTTTCAGGTGTGACGGATTCGAGATCAGAGCCGAGGCTAGTGCTTTACTTCCTTCCGGAGTAACTCTGCAGTCCTTCAGTCTGAGCGTGGGGATTTAAACCACAAAGTCTAGTCACATTAACCTTAACCCTAGCATAATCATTCATGAAGTTCAGTTGCCCAAGTTGTGAGCGACATCGTTTGGCCATCATTTACAGTCACCACCAGACATACTCACCTTAGTGTCTCAAGCTTGCACTCGGGATTCTTTAGATGAGTAGCCAGTGATTGAATTCCTGTCTGCCTCAAGCTGTTCTCACTCAGGTCCAGTACTTTTAGGTGTGGAAGTCTGGGAAGAAGCTGTGAGGCCAAAGTGAAGCAGCCCTGTGGTGTGATTCTACAATATGAAAGGCTGCAAAGACAGGAAAAGCTTAGATTTGATCATATTATTAGTCTCCCCAGGATTTCCTGATTTTGCGCTCACGGAAATGCAAGCCGCATCGCAAATTTACAAAGAAAAAAAAAACGCAGCAAAATCGAGCATTTTTGGCCGCAACAATCACAAAAACCTCTGTGAAATCCTGTCCTGACTGTATAATATGTTAAACATTGACTGTATAATACCTGGTGTCAAGAAAATGTGTCGTGATATGCTAAGATTATCGGTAATAAGTAGCTGGTAGGCATCTCTTTTAGCAGCTATACTATTAAATTACTGCACGTTTAATAATATGTAGTTTAAAATTGTTACATGCAGGTGGGTAAACTTAGACTGTGTTTAATTATGGGAAATCTGTAGCATGGGTCAAAACATAGGCAGGCTTCACACGGGGCAATCCATAATCAGAACCGAGGAAAACCAGGCGAGGGTCAAAACCAGGCAGTACAAGAAGTAACACAGTACAGGGAACATGAACACTGGCAAAAATGCACAGTAAGATTTCTCAAGAAGGAACAGAAACAATGGGGCAGAAAGAGTCAAGTCAAGTAGATCTTAATTGTCATGTCAACCAAATACAATGTAAAGTACACAGTGAGATGAACTAACCAAAGTAATCAAGGTGAGGAGCTATTTGCAAAGGGTGCTTGGACCCCGTAGATCACTACCTGGGGCTATATTTCTTGTTTAACATATTAGGCGATGTCATACTTTATACCAGGCCCTGGAATCTTTACCCAGATAATCAAATAATCAGTCTGAAAGCCAAAATATTCTTACCTTAGTTTCTTTAATTTACTTTTGACGTTTCCCAGTCCTTCCGTAAGAAGCCTCAGCCCTGTGTCTCCAATAGAGTTACCACTTAAATTCAGCTCTCGCAGGTTGGAGGAATCGGAGCTGAGCGCAGAGCCCAATGCTTTACAGCATCTCTCAGTAAGTCCACAGTTATCGAGCCTGAGAAACAAAACATTCATCTGTATTTAATTCGGCCAAATATAAAGCAAATCCGATGAAGAGATCGGTTCTTAAGGGATCTTTATAAATCTGTGTAAGGATTCAAAACACAGCCTACTTACAGAGCAATTTCCGAAGCTTTGACCACCAACATCAGCCTCACGAGACCTTCATCTGACCTGATATACTTCTTGAGGTCAAATACATCAAGTTTTGTCTCAGACGTCAGCAGTACGAAGACGAGGGCAGACCACTGTGCAAGGGAAAGTTTAGAGGAACTCTCTGAGCTCAAGTAGCGTTGGACCTCCTTCACTATAGAGAGCTCATTAAGCTCATTCAGACAATAGAAGAGATTGACAGACTTCTCCGTTGAGGAGTTCTCCTCTATTTTCATCTTGATGTATTCAACCGTCGCTTCTGTGTTTTGAAGGCTGGGTCCAACCTGTGGCAGCAAACTGTGCAGGAGGGTCTGGTTGGACTCCAGAGAAAGGCCTAAAAGGAAGCGGAGAAAGAGATCCAAGTGCCCGTTTTCACTCTTTAAGGCTCTATCAATGGCATTCCTGTGCATATCAATCAGTGCCTGGGTAGCATCTGTTGTAGTGCAACTTGTCTGGTCAAGAACGTTCTTGTTCTTGCATTTGCACATGAGGAACACGTATACGGCAGCGAGAAACTCCTGGATGCTGAGATGCACAAAACAGTACACTTTACTCTGAGTCAAGGCACATTCCTCTTTAAAGATCTGTGAGCACACTCCTGAGTAGACCACAGCCTCCTTGACATCGATGCCGCAAGTCCTGAGATCATCCTCGTAAAATATCAGGTTGCCCTTTTCCAGCTGCTGAAAAGCTAGTTTGCCCAGTTTGACGATCATGTCGTCATCAGATGGACCCTCATTTCTGTCGGAGTACCTGTGGTTTTTAGTTCTGGTTTGGATAAGAAGGAAATGTATGTACATTTGAGTCAGTGTCTTGGGAACTTCCTCGCCATCCAACGAACTGATGGTTCTCTCTAAAACAGCTGAGGAAAGCCAGCAGAAGACAGGAATGTGGCACATAATGAAGAGGCTCCTTGAGGACTTGATGTGTGCAATGATTCTGCTAGCCAGTTTCTTGTCGCTTATTCTCTTCCTGAGATACTCCTCCTTCTGGGGGTCATTAAATCCTCGTACCTCACTCACCAGGTCAATGCACTGTGGAGGGATCTGATTAGCTGCTGCTGGACGAGAAGTGATCCAGAGGAGAGCATCAGGAAGCAGGTTTCCATTGATGAGGTTGGTCAGTAGGACATCGAGAGACACATGTTCTGCTGCATCAGACACTCTCCGGTTGTTCTGAAAGTCTAAAGGAAAGCGACATTCGTCCAGTCCGTCGAGGACGAACAGAACTTTGCGACTCTGAGGATCTGTTGCTTCAAGAGTACCCATGGTAAAACACTGAAGAAGCTTGATTAGACTGAACCTTTCTCCCTTCATCAGGTTAAGTTCACGGAATGCAAGTGGATAAATGAACCCAATGTCTTGATTCGCTTTACCTTCAGCCCAGTCCAAGACAAATTTCTGTACAGACACAGTTTTTCCAATGCCAGCAACTCCCTTTGTCAGGACGCTCCTAATAGGTTTGCCGTGTCCATGTATTGGCTTGAAGATGTCATTGCATTTGATTGGTATTTCTACTCTGGTTTGCGTCCTGGATATCATTTCAATCTGCCTCACCTCGTGTTCCATTCGAACGTTCCCACTGTCACTCTCAGTGATGTAGAGCTCTGTGTAAACATCATTCAGGAATGTGGCTTGACCCGGTATTGTCAGTTCATGGTAAATGTGCTGAAATTTTGCTTTTAGCCTATTTTTATGCTCATAATGCAGCTTTACTTCAGTAACTGCAGGAGAGTCAGACTTCGCAAAGCCAGCAGCATGATTCCTAGATGGATAGAAACAATTTATATGGCATACAGTTTATATATAACCTACTAAATTGTAATTCTGAGGCCTTGATTTAGTAAAAGGGGGTCATGGTGGTTTAGTGGTTAGCATGTTAGCCTCATACCCCCAGGGTCGGGGGTTTGATTCCTGCCGTGGCCCTGTGTGTGTGGAGTTTGCATGTTCTCCCCGTGCTTTGGGGGTTTCCTCCAGGTACTCCGGTTTCCTCCCCCAGTCTAAAGACATGCATGGTAGGCTGACTTACATGTCCAAAAGTATCCGTAGTGTGTGAACGTGTGTTTAATTGTGCCCTGCGATGGACTGGCACCCTGTTCAGGGTGTACCCTGCCTTGTGCCCCATGCCCCTTGGGATAGGTTCCAGGTTTATGTGTTTTTGTGCATGTTTTTGTTCAGGTTTTTGTGCATGGTGCCCTGCAATATACCGGTACACCCTCACTTCACGTCCGGTGTTTTCTAGGCTTCATATCCGTTACTGAAAGCGAGTGAGTGAAAGTGACTCAAGGCAAGGCGACTGTGTGTGTAAATTAATATGACTCTAGGGCTGGTACACTCTTTAAAAATCCTCCCATATCCATGTCCTGTTCTTTTTAATTACTATACTACATTCACAAATACATACTCAGGAATGTCTTTATGCACTCTCTACCTATACCAGTATTAGCTATCATAAAGGTACAGACTAATATGAAGATATATAAATGAGAAGTTGACAAGCATTCAGATAAAGATCTAATAAGAGTCAAGCATATTTCCAATGTATTGCTGAATGAACAGCTCTAATTGTATTCGTCGTTAATCACTGCATATTTAATACCGCTCCTCGCTTTAGCCGATATCACACAAGAACATTTAACTTAAGCGAGATATGCCTCTGTTTTCTGCGAAATTGAATGTATCTCTCAAGCGAATGCCCATAGTTATGTTTGAGTTCTGAATACTGATGTGTGCAATTTCCGCATTAGCTCCTCACTACGTGCACACAACTCCCTTACTTGAGGTCTTAGGAAATCAGAGCCTGAGTGTGTAGGAAACTAAGAGCAAGGTTGTAATTCAGTGCTACACTGATGACTTACCTTTGGTCTTTGTCCTTGGTTGTTGAAATCACAGGTTCAGGCAGTGATGATTGACAAGTAGTTCTGATTAACACACAGTCAGACAAAGATGATATCAGGCCAGGCTTTTTGTAGAGCAATTAATTGTAATCATAATGTATTAATTATATTATTATATTTGTCCCTTATTGACAAACGTGTTTAAGTTTGGTGAAATTAATCATGTCTCTCATTTCAGGAAAAAAACGTGTCTCTGAAAACTCAGTGGAAATTCCTACCCTTGTATGAGAGAAGCTGCTTTTTTAAATGCAATTGGCTCCAACATTGAATTTGAACTCTTCACAGAGACGCAGCTCGGTCCATCCAACTTGTCCAACCTGGAAATCCCAAAGAAATACCACACGTCTGACTCTATCAAGTATTCTCCGGTTAAACTATTATTATTATTATTATTATTATTATTATTATTATTAACAGATATTGTAAAGTATAAATTGCTTACCTGGGAACTTTAGGAGCACTTTCTCCACACTGATTCATCGTAGATTGTAACTGTGAATAATTCAATTCAATTCAATGAATATCAGTCTATTTGCACCTGAACAGTATAACAAATATCATACCTAATTTAATATTTCTATGTATTTCTATATACTGAAATATAATTTCAGTAATTAATTATTTAGATGATTAAAAACAACATGTTTCAGGACAACAAAGCTAATGAGTGCTTTTCAGGAAGGATTTATACAAATAAGTGAAATAAATTTTTTTTTTTAAAAAGGGAGTTAATGCCATGAAACAAACTACAAGAATTCCCCCAACTATAATGAGGCAGTCATGTGTAAACTGTATGTTGCTACACAATCAAAAGGAAGTGTAGATTATTGGTCATACGGGTGAACTTTCTGAGTGATGACAGGAAATGTCGGTAAACCGCTTGTGTTTGTGGTTTAAAATAAAAATGATTACGCCTTCCACCTTGTCATGTGTTGGTGTAATCTGCAGCCAAAAGATGTCACATGTCTTCATTGCCTCAACGACACTGACACTGGTAATGTCTACACAGGCCTGTTCTTGCACACTATAGTTGGTGTTACCGGTGTTGCACGCGTTAGTCGGTGTTACACAGTGTTCAGCCGCACACCGATTACATCACTTGCCCACCACGACATCAGCCCCCCCCCCCGCCCCCCCGACTGTCGTTTTGCTTTTTTATAGTCATAAAAATTAGTGCTGCACGATTAATCATATCGCAATCGCGATGTCAGCCTGTGCGATTATATGAAATGCGATTTTATTAAATAAATAAGTGTGTGTGTGTGGACGTGACAGCCCGTTCTCTCTGAGAGCAGTTTGCCCGTTTTCTACGACGCTAATAAAAAAATAACCAGTCAGTCTCAGTTTAAGCGGTGGCACGTGTGGCGCGTACGGTCATGCCATGTGAGTTTCCAGTGTGCAGCGTGGCGACCAGGTGAAGATGGATGCCGAGCAGACCGACACTGAACTGGTGGCCAGAAAAAATGCTACCTCTTTTATATGGCGATATTTTGGCTTTAGGATAACCAAAACTGAGCAGAGAGAGGTACTGTGCAAAATTTGCAAAATGACATCACCTGGCAACACGACAAATTTATATCAGCACCTGATATAACAGCACAGAGAAAAGTATGATGAACGCATGAGGGTGAAAGGCCCGATTAGTAAAGAGACAGCTGAACAAAACAAAGCACAGTTACAGATGTGTTTACGAGTGTCACGCCATATGACAAGTCTTCACAGAGATATAAGGAAATCACCGACTCCATAATGCACTGCTTGGTAAGAGTTATGAAGCCCATATACACACACTGGACAAGCGGTGCCAGCTGGCCTCGTGAAACTATTTCCCTCAAGTTGCAATCCCTGAGCTTTACAACAAATGCCGTGGCGACGTTCTTTTCAACCACTACTGTACTGACCATTACTGTGGTCGAGCAGGACGACTGAACCGTATATAAGCCTAACTGTGCACTTTGTCAACGAGGAGTTTGAACTGAAAAGCCGCTGCCTGGAGCCATCCTATTTCCCTGACGACCACAGGGGAGAGAACATAGCCTTGGGCTTGAGAGACGCACTGGCTGGATGGGACCTCTGTGAGGAGCATCATGTCTCTATCACATCAGACAATGGCGCTAACATTGTCAAAGTGGTGGAACTTAATAAGTGGACTAGATTCCAGTGCTTTGGGCTTAGACTTCATCTGGCCATCGGTAAGCTACAGCAAATATTTTATACTACCGTACTTTTAAGAGGACAGCAATTAACCATGGGGTTTGGGGTAGTTGTTTCCTCTCGATCGGTAGGGATGGGGCGATATCTTATCATTTGTGATATCCCGGTAGATATCCCGGTCTGCAACCCATTCGCAGCTCACGTGCAGAGCGAAAACGAGTACGGCGGAAGGCGGACGTGAAGCCGAGGAGGAGTTTATCGCTAAACGAGGAGCCACCTCTACAATCTGGAACTGGTTTGGTTACGGAAAATCAGTTTTACTTTTAGATCAGTGTTTGTGTTTCTGAGGATTTTTTGTAGCCGAAAACAATGGTGAATGGTACTATATTTATATCATCACTATACTCATACTGTTATCGTAATTAAAACCAGAAAATATCGTGATATAGTTTTAAGTCCTTATCGCCCAACCCTATCGATCGGATTAGAAAAGGAATAAACCATTCGTATCGAGCTCAATCGGATCCATAAAGGTGTTTACATGAAGGCTTTCCAGTCCGATTGAGCTGTCAATCGGATTACCATCGGATTATTCGGTTGCATGTAAACATAGTCAGTGTTTGCTGATTTTCACTTTTTATATATTTAATATTACAGCATGGTGTATGCCGTGCTTATTCGTTTTGTCAATAAAAGTCCTATGTTTAATATAAGCGAGTTTGTCCTTGTACTGTATTGTTGTTGTTGTTGTTGTGTTTTTCATTAGGAATAATAATGAACCCACCATTCAAGCAACTGCGCCCTGAATTGCAGCTAATTCGAAAGCGAAAGTAAAATGCGTCACATCCCGAATGTCCTGTTTTACAGCATAGAGTCTCTAGTATTTCTACAAAACTGACAAAGCAGGTAAATTGTCAACAAAATCATTAATAACCTGAAATCATACCTACAACTGAAGATGATGTTCGTCGGCTGAAATGGACCCGACAAAGCTTTAGGTTACTATCGTGAGGTATCACTATGGGAACGACTCAGGAACCAATGACAGCACGTCTGCCAATATAGCAGACCAATCGCTGCTGCGGATCAGGAAGTCCCGCCTCCCTATACACCATAACGCATACTATACCTAATTTAGTATTTGTATGTGTGTGCGTGTGTGTGTGTGTGTGTGTGTGTGTGTGTACTGAAATATATTATCAGTAATGTCCAGTTTAGTGGAGCTGCATTGTTTAAATAAATAATAATAACTGAAAACAACAGCAACACAGTAATCATGCTACATCAAGATTTTCAGATCTTATAGATCCATTTAAACATTTTTGTTTTATATTTTATGCCTGGTGAAAATCAGCTATTAAGCCACCCGTACTAGTAAAACTAGTAAAATCTTTAATTAACTTCACTATCTATTACATTGTGGGATTAGTGTCAGGATTTTTCCATCACGTGCGATTGAAAATGACTGAAGCTTATTATTATTATTATTATTATTATTATTATATTTTTACTTTCTTTTAAACTCATTTTAGATGATTAAAAACAACATGTTACAGGACAACAAAGCTAATGAGTGTTTTTCATGAAGGTTTCATAAAAATGTGAATGTTGATATACAGTATCTCACAAAAGTGAGTACACCCCTCACATTTTTGTAAATATTTGATTTGATCTTTTCATGAGACAACAGTGAAGAAATGATACTTTGCTACAATGTAAAGTAGTGAGTGTACAGCTTGTGTAACAGTGTAAATTTGCTGTCCCCTCAAAATAACTCAACACACAGACATTAATGTCTAAACCGCTGGCAACAAAAGGGAGTACACCCCTAAGTGAAAATTTAGGGCATAATGGCCCAATTAGCCATTTTCCCTCCCCGGTGTCATGTGACTTGTTAGTGTTACAAGGTCTCAGGTGTGAATGGGGAGCAGGTGTGTTAAATTTGATGTCATCGCTCTCACACTCCCTCATACTGGTCACTGGAAGTTCAACATGGCACCTCATGGCAAAGAACTCTCTGAGGATCTGAAAAAAAGAATTGTTGCTCTACATAAAGCTGGTATAGGCTATAAGAAGATTGCCAAGACCCTGACACTGAGCTGCAGCACGGTTGCCAAGACCATACAATGGTTTAACAGGACAGGTTCCACCCAAAACAGGCCTCACCATGGTCGACCAAAGAAGTTGAGTGCACTTGCTCAGCGTCATATCCAGAGGTTGTCTTTGGGAAATAGACGTATGAGTGCTGCCAGCATTGCTGCAGAGGTTGAAGGGTTGGGGGGTCAGCCTGTCAGTGCTCAGACCACATGCCACACACTGCATCAAATTGGTCTGCATGGCTGTTGTCCCAGAAGGAAACTTCTTCTAAAGATGATGCACAAGAAAGCCTGCAAACAGTTTGCTGAAGACAACCAGACTAAGGACATGGATTACTGGAACCATGTCCTGTGGTTTGATGAGACCAAGATAAGCTTATTTGTTTCAGAGGGTGTCAAGAGTGTGTGGCGGCAACCAGGTGAGGAGTACAAAGACAAGTGTGTCTTGCCTACAGTCTAGCATGGTGGTGGGAGTGTCATGGTCTGGGGCTGCATGAGTGCTGCCAGCACTGGGGAGCTACAGTTCATTGAGGGAACCATAAATGCCAACATGTACTGTGACATACTGAAGCAGAACATGATCATTATGCAGTATTCCATTATAATGACCCCAAACACACCACCAAGACGACCACTGCCTTGATAAAGAAGCTGAGGGTGAAGGTGATGGACTGGCCAAGCATGTCTCCAGACCTAAACCCTATTGAGCATATGTGGAGCATCCTCAAACGGAAGGTGGAGGAGCACAAGGTCTCTAACATCCACCAGATCCGTGATGTCGTCATGGAGGAGTGGAAGAGGACTCCAGGGGCAACCTGTGAAGCTCTGGTGAACTCCATGTCCAAGAGGGTTAAGGCAGTGTGGAAAATAATGGTGGCCACACAAAATATTGACAATTTGGGCCCAATTTGGATATTTTCACTTAGGGGTGTATTCACTTTTGTTGCCAGCGGTTTAGACATTAATGGCTGTGTGTTGAGTTATTTTGAGGGGACAGCAAATTTACACTGTTACACAAGCTGTACACTCACTACTTTACATTGTAGCAAAGTGACATTTCTTCAGTGTTGTCACATGAAAAGATATCAAATATTTACAAAAATGTGAGGGGTGTACTCACTTTTGTGAGATACTGTATGCAAGTGAAATGTAACATGTAACAAACCATAAAAATTCCCCCAACTATTATTAGGCAGTCATGTGTAAACTGTATGTTGCAACACAATCAAAAGGAAGTGTGGATTATTGGTCATATGGGTCAACTTTCTGAGTGGTGACAGAAAATGATGATAAAACGCTTTGTTGGTTTGTGTTTTAAAATAAAAATGATTACGCTTTCCACCTTGTCATGTGTTGGTTTAATCTACAGCCAATTATCATACAAAAGATCTCATGCATATCTTCATTGCCTCATTGACACCAACACTGGTGATAATGACTACACAGGCCTATGCTTGCACACTGTGGGCAGCCATAACGGATAAATGACTCCTATTAATTTCATGAAGGAAATCACATGGATTACACATTCCAGAGAAAAGATATTATGAAATAATATGTCATCTGTAAGTTGGTGTTTGTAAACTGGTGTCTGTAAAATGGCATCTGGAGTTGGTGTTATAAATTAATAACACATTTATTCCTGTGATTTGAACAATTTTGTTAATTCACTCATTGCTTTAAGGTTGTGGAACGTCCATGAGTGAGTTCTGGTTATTGCTTATGTTATAGCAGCTATAAACAATCATCCCATCTCCAGCAGGATGGCTTGTATAAATGAGTTAGGACGGCTAAGATCTCCCTTGACTTTTGTGAACCACCAACGGTTGTAAATAAAATACACAGAATGGTATGAAGAAGCGAGGCTGGGTCTGATTTCTTCCTAGCCCAGAGTGTAGATTAATGCAGCTGATCAGTGATGGTTAAGGCTTGGAGATATTGCGGGAGATGGATGGGATCTTGATTTTTTCGACTTTATGAATTATTTTCTATTACGATTTCAATTGTTTTTGTTCTTACATAATACAATTGGAAAATTATGCAATTTATTTATAAAGATTTTTATTTATTAGAATGGACTTTGGAAAAAATATATATATATTAACAGCTCCATCTATAGCAAATAGTGCAAACAATGGTTCTTTTAAATATAGAATATTCAAATAAATGATATCAAATAAAATGGTAAATGGTTTGTACAAAGGGCCTTACACTGTGTCTCATTCACCCATTCACACACACTCACACACCAATGGCTGCAGAGCTGCCATGCAAGGCACTAACCTGACATCGAGAGCTTCTTGGGGTTCAGTGTCTTGCCCAAGGACATCTCGGCATGTGGAGACATGTGGGCCGGGAATAAAAATGCCAAGCCTACGACAACCTGCTCTACCACCTGAACCACAGCCGCCATAAAACCATTGTTTGCACTATTTGCTCTAGATGGCGATGTTACTATCTTTGCACAACTCAGTGAACCCTTCTTTCTTGACAGAATAAATGGGAATGCCACAGCAACTGAGAAGACAACTTGGGGTATTCTTCTCAAATCCGAGTTTCTTCCCCATTTATGGAGTGAAGTCAAATCAGCATGGCGTGCACACCATCAGAATTCAACAAAGTAAACTTTTTTTTTTATCTTTACACAAATTATACTGTACTGTATAGACAGTTATTAGCTTTGGATGAATCAACATAAAGGCTTGTTCATTTGTTAAATTTGTTTGTTAAAAAATGTGGCTGTTGTAGAAAAGGAATCAACACTAATTTGAGTCAAGAATTCACTAAACAAACTGACTTACATCTTATGGAAGCATAATCAGAGCTTAAAAGAAGGTTTATCTTAATAAATAATGAATGAAATTCATTTGAATCACACAAGACATGCCCAGGCATACAGTATCTAGCATTTCTACAAAACTGACAAAGCAGGTAAATTGTTAACCAAATCATTAATAACCTGAAATCATACTTACAACTGAAGATAATGTTAGTCAGCTGAAATGGAGCCAGACGCCAAAACTTGGTTGACTGCTCATTTCACTTCCTTTCACTTCCTCCAAGCTGTACTTGGTTTCGACATGCTTTTTGTTTGAATCTGCAGCTCCACCTTAAATGATTACAGATTTGGCATTGCATGTGTAGAGGGCACTATTCTCCTACTTTAATCCATATTGAATGCCATTGAATTGGCCACTTGAATTGAATTGGCCACTTACAAATGTACCTTATCTGTTCCTTGTCTGTGTTTTGTAATTAGTACAGAAAAAAATACTCATTGTTTGAAACATTTTCACTCGTAAAAGGATGATGTATATTGTGTATAATATATCAACCCATCCATCTATCCATTTTCTATATTGCTTATCCTACACAGGGTCACAAGGAGCCTGGAGTCTATTCCAGGGAACTCGGGGCACAAGGGAGGGGACAGCGTGGACTAGGTGCCAACCCATCGCAGGGCACAATCGCACACACATTCACACACTATGAACAATTTAGACATGCCAATCAGTCTACACCACATGATGTCTTTGGACATGGGGTGGGGGGTGGGGGGGGGGGGGGGGGGGGGGACAGGAGTACCCGGAGGGAACCCCGAAGCACGGGGAGAACATGCAAACTCCACGCACACAGGGTGGAGGTGAGATTCAAGCACCCAATCGTGGAGGTGTGAGGCAAACATGCTAACCATTAAGCCACTTTACCCCCTGTATAATATATCTAATATACCTAATTTTCCTGTATAAACCAAAGTTGGCAACCGTTTAAGGGGCTAAAACAGCTTGGGCCACTCAAATCTCACCACAGTCTGAAAGAAAGGGACTTAATGAAAAGGATCAATTGTCTCCAAACTGACCCAAAGTCTTCTTCTTCTTTAGAGGTTTCATAATATGTTGCATAAAATTCCAATGTTCCAATATGAACCAATGTATGTAAGGGTCAAAAAAACATCTTGGCCCACCAATACCTCACCACAATCTGAAAGAAAGGACTTTGTAAATAGGAAAATATCGGTTCCCGTCTGGTCAAAAGTCTTCTTCACCTCCGTGGAGATCATCAAGAGCACCAAATTCCTTGGTGTTCACCTGACAGAGAATCTCACCTGGTCCCTCAACACCAGCCCCATAGCCAAGAAAGCTCAGAAGTGTCTCTACTTTCTGTGAAGGCTGAATAAAGCCCATCTCCCACCTCCCATCCTCACCACATTCTACGGAGGAATTATTGAGAACATCCTGAGCAGCCGCATCACTGTCTAGTTCGGAAATTGCACTTTATCGGACCTCAAGACCCTGCAGCGGATAGAGGACAGCTGAGATGATCATTGGGGTCTCTCTTCTCTCCATCATAGACATTTACACCACATGCTGAATCCACAAAGCCACCAGCATTGTGGGTGACCCACACACCCCTCACACACACTCTTCACCGTCCTGCCAACTGGAAAAAGGTATCAAAGCGTCCGGGCCCTCACAGCCAGACTGTGTAACAGCTTCTTCCCCCAAACCATCAGACTCCTCAATACTTAGGGACTAGACTGACACACACACACACACACACACACACACACACACACACACACACACACACACACACACACACACACTCTGAACTGAACACCATCCCACTCCAATTGCAATATTTGCACATTCCTGCATTGACTCTATTGCATTTTTGCTGCTACTGTACTTTTAAAAATAGCCTATTTAATTTCTTGTCACTATTGTACACTTTACCTGGCTGCTACTGCTATAACTGCTATGCCCATATTTGGTATAAGCTAATCTGCTGGATACTAAGTCATAGCATGTTGTGTTTACATTTATACCATTTTAAAATGATACTATTACTCTTTGGCACCTATCTTTTGCACTGCCTGTTATATTGGACACTTTCACACTAAAACTGTGTACTGTTCAGCGCTACACTGGCCCTTACTGTGCCTGTTGTCCTGTTTTAGTAGTACTGTACTCTGTTGTGTTGTTAGCACACGTTTGCACGTGCACTTTATGTCAAAAGCACCATGGTCCTGGAGGAACGTTGTTTCATTTCACTGTGTACTGTACCAGCTGTATTTGCTCAAAATAACTATAAAGCAACTTGAACTTGAACTTGAAAAGTGTCATATTTTCCTATAGGACTAAGTGTACAGACCAGAAGGGTTCAAACATTTTGGACCACTCATAATTTATCCAGTACAATGTCTGAAACAGGACTTTCTAAAATGGGGTAACATGGTTCCCCCAACCCTAAGTCTTGTGCATCCCTAAAAGTCCCAATCACAATACAGATCATATAAATTTCATACATTATCTAACCATATGTCTCCCTATATTTTCAGACCAGTGATAAGGTTAAGGGTTAAAACGTCCCGAAACTCACCTCTTTACAAAAGGATAGCAGGATGAACAAAATGTTCTTTAAAGCCAGTCCAGTAAACCCTCCCATTTCACTGTGTAAAAGGCCAGCCCTGTGATCCAAAGTTTTTGTCAGTATGTAGCAGGAAACGCCACAAGAGGAAAAAGCTACAAGACAGAATGAAGCCTAAATCTCTTCTGGAAACATGGGATGAAGCGCAGAATGAGAGCAGATATCAGCGGTATGTTTTCTCAAAGAAATATCTGACTTTAGAGGAGAATGAGAGCCAAGAGAAAGCAAAGGACGAGAAGAAAGCAAAAAAGAAAAAGAGGTACAAGAAATATAAAAAGGTAATGCGCTTTTCCTATCTGCAAATGTTACAAAATTTGGTCATATTAATTATTTGACATGAATTCATCTATTTTTATTTTTATTTGGTATACAGGTGTATCATTTTATACCCGATACTGTACTTCTCCAACGTAACTTCATTTACGCCTGTAATTAGACAACAGTCTGATGATCGTTAGAGCTTTCTAGCTGGGTCGATTTTGGCTTATGCTCTCAAAGATGATTTGAATGTATATTGTAGTATACATGCAGAGTTGTCTTGGTTATTGCTTGAGTATACAGAATATACAGCAGGTGGATGAAAAACCAAATGTAAATCGGTTATAGCTGCTATAATGTAAGTGATAACAGGAGCTAACGTGTTTCATCGAAGTTCCACAACATTAAATGTAAAAAAAAAAATTGCTGTGAATAAGTATGAAGAAGAAAGGTAAGACTTGAGAGGTGTTATGCTTGTCATTAATTCCTTACATATATACCACACACTTATTTATTTTTTTAAGTATGTTTGTATCAACCCTTTCAGCAGTATTTATTATTAACAGAGTTATTTTTGTGTTGCAGAATGTGAGGAAGGTGCTGCATTATAGCTGGAAGTGTCTGTTGCTGGGACTTCAGAACTTCACAGTGGGATACTCCACACCCAGCATGCCCTCCGCATTCTTCCCCGAGTTCAAATGAAGCTGAGACAAGACAAGACCAACTCATTTATAAGAAGTCAGCTGGCCCAAGCAGATGATTCAGAACTCTGTCCTGGATGGCCTTGAGACTCTTATTTTGGGATCCATTTGGAAATTTGGAGTAATCAGGAAACCAGAAAATGATATTGGCTCATTTTTAGAACTGCAACTTTCACACAATTATAAAGGCATATTTTGCAAAATAAATAAATAAATAAATAAACAAAAGAAAGGGAACCCAGAGGACCTGCTTAAAGGTTTCCCTTAATATCTCAAGAGTTTAAACGTGATTCTCATTTGTGATTTATTTAAGTATCACTTTGTCACAAATTATACTCCTAAAATTGCTCAGAAGAAATACAATAAGACGAAAAAACATGAGACTTTTCTGAGATTAAAATTGTTCCCTGGTTAGTTTATTGAGTCAAGTGTTGGCTGAAGATCTGCACAGTATAATGATATTTGATTAAAAGGGAATTCAAATGTCTTCTCCAATCACAATTTTTAAATGCTTGATAAAACTTTATTCTGAATTTTGCATTGGTATACTGCATTAAAACTTGATCACATAATACAATCTAATAAATAATATGGACAATAAATACAATTTTTTTTTTAGCACAATAAAATACTTTCATGTTAATATATAACATACACTAATGAACGCTGCTTCTCTCCAAGGACTTAGACTAGCGTATCAATGTATACACTACTGTGCATCTTTTCATATGTATTGGGACATGGCAGATATATCAGTTTGCTAGACATTCAGTAAAATGTTACTGAATAATAATCACTTAGTTTACTATTTTCTGATTCAACTGTCATAGTTTTTTAAAAAGTTCTGTTTATATTCAGTAAACCCAATATATCTTCCAATCTCCAGGAATATGTATACTGTTCTGCTTGGATTTAATCAAGATTTAATGAAAAGATTTTATTTGATGAAAAATGGACTATGTCAGAGTCAGTGATGGCTTGTTGTATGGAAGTCTAGTATGGAGCTTTAGCATGTAGTCAGTAGGTGTAGAAACCTGTGCGTGGATTTAGAATTTTGAAACAGGAAAGTGTTAAAGCAGATCAAAACAGGATGTTCTTGCAGAGACCAGAAATGGAGGGTCAGGTTTCGTGTAGTTTGGAGACCTTTCTGAATACTGAATTGAACACACCCTTGTTGACTTCCCCTTGTTCCCCATTGTACTTTGAGTGATCAGTCACCCTATAAAGGAATCTTCTATACCCTATAAACTAAAGTGAAGTTTGGAGCAATTTACTTTTTTAATGAAGAAAAAAAAAATGGTGAAAGTCTTTAAGTCTTGAAAGAATTTTTTAACCCTTTACTGCATGGTGTTGCCATATGGTAACAATGATTTATCTCAGTTTTTGACAGACAATAATACAAAACTTATAGTCTGGAAAATGCAGTAATTGAAACTGTATTCTGATACATTTTGTGTTATTTTTGACTATATGATACTTTCCACTATTGCACATTGTTGCCATATGGCAACAATTCACCAACTACCTCCCCGTAATATTTTTTTCTCACATTTTTAAAAATATATATTTTTGTTACTTGAATTAATTCAAGTAATAAAAATCAATAAAAACCTTTTTTTTATGTAAATCTAATCATTCATACTATAGAGGGTTAAAAATATAATTATTAAAAAAGCATTGTTCTTCATGAGCAGAACAGTGGTTTAGTGTTGATATCTCATAGCTCCAGGGTTCCTGGTTTGATCCCGAGCTAAGTTTACCGTCTGTGCGGAGTTTCTGTATATTTTCTTCCTGTGTCTGTGTGGGTTTCCTCTGGGTTTTCCAGTTTCCTTCCACCCTCTAAAAACATACTTTGAGGGTCTATTGGGGTCAATTGATGAGTCTAAATTGCCCCTATGTGTGAATGAGTGTGTAACACTCTTTTTCAGAGTGACTTACATTTATCTCATTCATACTTCTGAGCAATTGAGAGTTAAGGAGACCAACAACAGCAGCATTGGGGTTTGAACTCATGACCATTTGAGTAGTAGACCAACACCTTAACCACTGAGCTATAACCCCTGTATAAACAAAACCCATCTATCCAGCTATAGATATATCTATCTATCTCTCAATCTCTCTCTCTCTCTCTCTCTCTCTATATATATATATATATATATATATATATATATAGATATATATAGATATATATATAGATATATATAGATAGATATAGATATAGATATATAGATAGATAGATAGACAGACAGACAATAACTGGTGATTTAATGAGAATAATACAAAAAGCCTGTAGTTCTTGGGTCTCGCCTGCATGTCCGCTTCCGCTCGGCAGAGGGCGATGGTGAGTCAAGCGACGCTGTTGCTGCACTGCGAGCTGCTTGAAGTCGCTGACGAAGAAGTGAAGGCAACAATATGGCGGGATGCATGAAAATGAAGGAAGAGTTTCATTCTGGAAACGTTAGAACGAGAGGCGTCGCGTTTATTGTTTTGCTTTTTATTCAACTTTTTGAGCCCACACTCGGTAAACACGTCTGTACATTTCTAGAATAGTTACTAATGGTTAGAATACACAGAATTCATTGAATACCTGAAGGTATTAAAGCTAAAGGAGGTTCCAGATATTCAGAAGCTGGCGCTCTTCTTGGGTTTTTTTTTTCTTTCTCGGTTGTTGATGTTTGTGCCGCCTTTGGTTTTGCTTTAGAATTGTTCATGTGTTTATTTAGCTAGAATTCAACGGTGAAAGTGTTTCCTGGACATGTTTGTTTCGACACAGTAATTACACTGTCGGCTCTGTTTGTTTTTGTGCAGCTACACGCAGCATTATCGATATTAAAGATGGACAAGCGGTGAGATCCTTTGAAGCTGAACACTTTTGCTACATCAACCCAACCCCTGCTCCTGGATGGAAGGAGACCTGGACAAGGATCCAAGTAAGAATATTTACCTGTATTTACATTTATTCATTTGGCCACCATACGACCAGAAACAAGTGCATTTGTTTAGATCATCATCATCATCATCATCATCATCATCATAACATAACATCATGCAGTATTAAAAGTCCAGGTAATAATAAGAAACAAACAAACAATCATGTCCCATATGACATTTTATAAGATGATATGTTACCAAGAGACTTGGTGCACATAACTGTAAATATGAGGTGACCAAAAGTACATGGACACTACATGACCAAAAGCATATGGACACCTGATCCTCACCCCCATATGTGGTTCTTCCCCAAACTATTGCCACAAAGGTGGAAGCACACGATACTCTAGAAAGTCTTTGTGTGCTGTAGCTTTAACATATCCAGAAGCCCAAAACGTGTTCCAGCATCTCAATACACCCTTGTGCAAAGACAAAGCGAACTCCATGAAGACATGGTGTGTTAACGTTGGAGTAGAAGAACACGAGTGTCCCGCACAGAGCCCTGACTTCAACCCCGCTGAACACCGACTGCACCCCAGACCTCCTCAACATCCCAACATCAGTGCCTGATCTGACTCTTGTGTCTGAATGAACACAAATCCCCACAGCCACGCAACAAAATCTAGTGGAAAGACTTCCCAGAAGAGTGGAGGATATTATAACAGCCAAAGACGACTTAATCTCGAACGGGACGTTCAACAAGTATAGTAGGTGTCCACAAACTTTTGGGCATGTACTGTATGTTTGACTTTCATCCAGTAGCACGTTTCAGAAGAACTTTAAAATTTATGAAGCGATAAGATTTAAATCGGGCATCCATATTGTTAACAGGTCATTGTCCGTTATCAGCATAGTAAGAGAGATTATGTAGTTTCCTAAGGCATCTCCTTTAAATTTCTGTATTGCAGTTGAAACACCAATCAAAGACATCTCTTAAGTAAATATAAACCATACAAATCATTTACAAATCTTTTTTTTTTTTTAATCAGCATAAAATTGGGACATTATGAAGTGTGAGGTTTGAGCCTTATATTTACAGAAATAATTTCATTACTTGTTTTATTTGATCCATTTTAGCCCAGTAATTTCAAGTACATCACCGTACAATCAAATGTCAGAGTGTTCCTCTAATGTGAAACACCCCCAACCCCCCCCGGTTTGTGTGCTGCTGCACAGGTCAAAGTCTGGAGCGCCAAGGAGCTGAAGGTGATGGTGGTAAAGGATGAAGAGGAGCTGGAGGAGCTTGAACATTTCAGTTTCTGGTCCATGGTGCAGCACTGGATGCACGAGAAGACTAACGAGACCACTGTGAGCATCAGCCTTTTCAGCCAGAAGACCTGTTTCCGCGTGGATCCTTCAGATCACTTCGTGTCGTACACAGTCAAATCCAGCCGAAGTGAGTCTGACGTGCTTGTTCGGATTTTATGTCACACACACCCAACCGTACACAGTACGACGTGACACGAAATGCTTTTCTTGACTTGTCCGAAGAAATTTTCATTCTGGAAAAAATGTCAGATATAATAAAATATAGAAATATTACACGATGGATACAGAGATCGGTGGCAGAAACAGTACGACTGTATTTGAATATATTTTTCAGAAAATATGAATTTGCATACGTGCAGTTGTGTATGCAAAATAATGCTGTGCGATGTCAGGCAGAGGTAGTGGGTATTGTGCACACAAGTCCAAACCCTAGTCCTTGCTGTTGTCCTAGTTGATTGCCCAAATGGCCTGCGGGAAGAAGCTTGTCCGAATTCTCTCTGTGTTGGCCTTCATTATATCACAATATCATTCCAGTTAGAGTCAGGTCTAAAGGGAAAGTCACTAACTGTGTCATATGTCTCATGTAGAATTTGACATCTACCTGTTTGTGGTGTTCCTGGCTGGAGTCCTGCTGTTCTTCTTCGCAGATATACTCAGCAGGTAACGACACCATGAATGACATGAGAATAACATTTAGACCACTATAAGGAGCCATTAAAAGACTGGTTCGTGACATCACGGACAAATGAATGTCCCAAAACGAACACATTTCTTATCTCTAGTTACACTGCCGTGTTAAAATACCTGTATTTCCGGCAAAGCGGTGACCGAATTCGTTGTGAGGACAGTGTGTTATCGTCTGTGTATTAGCCTAAATGTTCTACGTTGTTGCTCTCTTAAAGGAGTCAGGTGTTCTACTACTCGGCAGGAATGAGTACAGGCATGATAGCCTCCCTCATCATCCTCATCTTCATCCTGGGACGTTTTTTACCAAAGGTCAGCCAAATCATGACTATCTTTCACAGTTACATAAGCCTGCTTTGTCTTCAAAGCTTTCGTTGTTTTGTTTTTTTTCTAAATTTACAGACTCATTGATCTTATTATTAAGAGTGGTTTTACACAAAGCGTTTCCTTTTTTTGGTTACTGCGTCCAACAGAAAAGTCCTTTCTACTTGCTGATTGCGGGAGGCTGGTCCTTCTCTTTGTACGTGATCCAGCTCGTGTTTAAGAACCTGCAGCTCATCCTCAAAGAGCACTGGCACCTGGCTATAGGTAAATTTGTTACATACACACACACACTCTTTATATATATATATATAATATATGAATGATGACCTTATACCACAGCTGTTGAAGTCTCGACTCGATTCTGATTGGTCTGGAGGTGTTGATTGATTTTCTCTGACTAATGCAAATGCATTCGCTCTAATACCGCGTCATTCTTGTATTAACAGCTAGAAAAGGGACTTGTACTGTTAGACACCAAAAACGTCATCAAAATGTTTCTGTAAAGCTGCGTTCACACTCACCACCCGCTGTACTATGAAGTCGCCAGTGGGCGTTCCTACTACTTATTGCCAGAGTAACATTTATCAACAAACCAGTTTTCTTGCCGCTAAAATGAAACGTTCTGGATGGAGAGCGTTTTGTATATAAAATTCAGCAGTGTATATATGCCTCGTATCGTACGAGATGAAGGAGAAGCAGTGTGTGCTCTTCGCCATTGCGGCCAGCTATCTGTGGCGAAAGCACAAGCGCCGGACTGTCTTTGTCCACGGAACAATTCGGACACGCCCACATCTAGTCTCCAGCTCTCATTGAAAATGAATGGTCTCCTGTTGCTTGCTTTATATATGAACGTACCTTAAGGCAAACTATTGTGCGGGGCTTAATACTGTAGGTGCAAGTGTGGAACTCCTAGAAAAATTTGAAAATGGATACTGCACATAATCTATGACTAATAAGAAATGGATTATAGCGACTATAACAAAAGTGATATCATGTTCTGCAATAGAAACAGCAGCTCTAAAGTGCTATTAAAAAAGTATGATGTGCTGCTCTTTTAATTAATACAAAATGCATGCAGTGGTCCTTTTATTAGGCGCTCAGTCTCTTTATCTGACCCTACACAACATCCAACCATTAATCTTGCATAACAATAAATTTTTTTTAAAAAAAACCTTGGTTGGGGCTTAACATTTATATTTGAACACTTACATACTGAAGACGCATCACCAATGAACGAGTTACACTTGCCCTCCTCATTTCGCAGTGTCCTAGGGCACTGAACCCCAAGTTGATCATTATATTAGTCAAGCGCCTTGCATGTGTGTGAATGAGAAACCGTGTCGAGCGTTTTGTAGAACCACTAAGGTTAAAAGGCGATATACAAGTTGATGCAGGTTCAATTCGGAGAAGCAAACCATCACAAAACTCCCCCTCTCTCGCGCAAGTAGTCATGGGCGATATTAGCTGAAAAAGTGTCCGGAAATAGTATACGATCTGTGTACCTATTGAGAGACTCGTTTCTACATGCTACGATTTGGGACACACTCATTCTAATCTCTGATATTATTTAAGACATATAGTAGGCGAATTGGGACACAGCACCTATGGGTGAGCTGTTACTATAGAAACGATAACGTTTAAGAAGCAGCGCATTGATATAAACTTATCCTGTATGTTACAGACGTAAATATTCAAATACGTGCTGATGTAGAAAATTTATCAACACCTTCTGATTGGGGAATTCTATCAAGTTGTGGTATAATTATTGTAATGAGCACAATTATATAATTAAAACAAAATATTTACTATTCTTAGGGTGTGATGTCATGGCACATGCTATATATATATATATATATATATATATATATATATATATATATATATATATATATATATATATATATATATATATATAAAATTAGTCGTTGATTATTTTCCTATAACTCACAAGCCTGTTTTATTCCTTACTTAATTATAGTGAAAATAAAGGGATCTCAATTTCTGACCGTGTTCATTTCCAAAAAGATAAAGTTCCGACTGTTTTGTTGCATTTGCTTCTTATTGCGTTTTTACGTGAGAATTTAGAAGAGAAATACAAACAAGAACTCACCTTTCATGCAGATGTTAAAATTAAATCATGAAGAATGTAAAATTATGGACCTAAATAAAATAAAACCTCACATTATGATTCGTTATATAATGCATCATGATTTTGTTTCTTTTTGTTTTTTTTTTTATTATGATGATGATGATGATGATGATGATGATTATGGTGGTGGTGGTGGTGGTTTTTTGCTGTAGGCTACGCCACAGTCGTGGGGTTCGTCAGCTTCGCGGTGTGTTACCGCCACGGGCCGCTGGTGGAGGAGCGCAGTATTAACATCCTGTCCTGGACACTGCAGATATTCGGCATGCTGCTGATATACGCTGGCACTCAGGTCCAGCAGGTGGCGCTAGCAATCATGGTGGCTGCTTTCTGCTCGAAGAACCTGGAGTACCCAATAACCATGGCATTTAGTCTGTACAAGTGAGTATAGTGATCTGAGTTGTACTGAGGTATTTATGCAGATAAGGAGTCGTTTTCTTTCTTTCGAAATGGCCTAACATACAAACACCTAGTTTTATAGATGTATGTTCACTGATCTTTGCTGGTTTCAACGGTTTCATATCTGTTTCTGTCCCGAAGGAAGCTGAAGCTGAAGCTGCACTGGAAACCGGAGCCTCGACGCCTGTTGACGGAGGAGGAGTACCAAAAACAGGCTGAGGTGGAGACTCAGAAAGCTCTGGAAGAGCTGAGGAAGCAGTGCAGTAGTCCCGACTTCAGCACCTGGAAAACCGTGTCCAGACTGCAGTCTCCCAAGAGGTTATACTTCTACAAACAAATGCACAACATCAGTCCCACATTATACAGTACAGGGTCTCACTAAAGTCTCCATACAGTAGGGGACTATGTTTACCAGTTCCACGTCGGTTGTGGCTGCATCAGTGGATGTTCGTGGACGTCCATTTCTCGGTCGGTCCGCAACACTTCCAGTGTTTTTGAATTTGTTAGTAAGTTTGGAAACAGTGTCGTGTGTGATGACAGCTTCCCGATCCAGCCATGAGAATGATTTCAATACGTTCTTCTTTTGTCAAAGGTGTTCTTAAAGGTTATCTGAAATTTTTTTTCTTTCTATAAATTATTTATATATATATATATATATATATAGAGAGAGAGAGAGAGAGAGAGAGAGATATTTATATAGAGAACTTTTTTCTCTCTCTCTCTAGAGAGATTTTGTGTGTGTGTGTGTATATATATATATATATATATATATATATATATATATATATTTATATTTATATATATATATTTATATTTATATATCTACATCTAATGTTTTGGACCATCTGAGAGAAACCATCTTCTCTCGTGAAGTTAATACGTTGAAAAGCAGCTTGTCGCAAACTTTGGTCCTGGAGACTCCTCCCATAATGTTTAAATAGACGTTCGGTCAAAAAAAACTTCACAGTATCGATAATGATACTTTTTTTCCTTGTCAAATAACAGCATGTTTTTGTAAATAAATTATGCCTATCGTCCACCACGCGCTCATGCGCTGTTGCTAGAGAAATGATAACCTAGAACAACCGTAGATACCGATAACTTTAGAACAAGTGGATTAATACAAGTAAACCAGCCCTACTGTCTGAGCTGCTGTGTTAGAAAATAATCTGACCGATCAGATTCGAGAGATATTGATAAAACTGAGTCATTTCTTAGGCATTAATTAACTTTTTTTAATGAGAGAAACTGATTCTTTTTAATATAAAGTCACACGTTTGGCCGCTTTAAATGTACACATCAGATTCTTGACTACACATCAAGATGCTTTGGAAGGTAGAGACATCCCTGATCATCACTAGTTTTAGTCATCTAGACTTAACTAGCTAATCTACAATTTCCTGATTGAAGTTTCTCGAGCCTCACAACACACCCCGTGCTTCCTTTCCTCTTTCAATGACTTCGTTTCTGCTCTCGTCTCAGGTTTGCAGAGTTCATCGAGGGCTCTCCACATCTGATGCCCAACGAAGTCTCAGTCCATGCTCAGAAGTACGGTTTGGGCGGATTGCTGTTCGAGGAGGAGGAGTTCTCCACAGACGAGGAAGACGAGGGAGAAGCATGGCGGACCGAGGAGGACGAGAAACCTAACGCGTCTTCGCCCTGGAGAAACACTGAGAGAAAGAATTGAGATGGGGAAATAAACCGCAGCAGGTGCCTGAAGGGGTCCTGAGACTGTAGCGACGTGAAAGTGAAGATGCAAAGCCATACATGAAGTAGGATCCAAGAATGCAGCAATGATTGTACACCAGCTTGGAGACATTTCAGCGCCGAACTTCTTACTGTAAGAGTTTGGTTTTGACGTTAGAGGGATGACCAGTGGATTTGTTTTTCCTAAACAAGGGGTTACAGATAACATGAACACATTCTGTGTTGTAATAAACCTGAACCATCATTATGGCTGAAGAGGATCGGAGATCATTTGGCAGGTTGGTGACGTTCTCGTGTGTGTATCACACACATTTCCGGTGTGGTGTGTTTTTTTTTTTTTAAGTTTCATTTTGTTGGTTTTATACCACAATCCTGTTGCAGGCATATTTTTGTTGAGGTTTTTCTTTTGTCGGGGTAAACGGTTTGAGAACTTTTTATTTACTCCCTGGAGTGCAATTTTTTTTTTTTTTAAAGAATTAAAATAAAATAATTTTTTTAAAAAAGAATTGGGTGCATTTTGTCCAAAGTTGGTTTTGTGAACTGGAGATTTGGTTCTGTTTGCTCTAATAAATAATAAATAAAAAAATATATATAAACTCCAAAAAAACACAAAAAAAAACAACAGGTTGATCTTTTTCCATGCACCATGGCAGGATGAGCACCAGGTGGCAGCAACACCATTTAAACATATTGTGCATATGTCCGTTTCCTTCCCCTGTCCAAAAACATGCAGGTTGCTGGATTACCTCTAGGTGTGTGTGTGTGTGTGTGTGTGTGTGTGTGTGTATATATATATATATATATATATATATATACACATAACATAACATAACATAACATAACATATACATATACATATACATGCACGTGGTGCCTTGATGCCCCAGCCAGGGTATATTCCTGCCTAATGTCCAGTGTTCCCAGGATAGACTCCATTTCCACCATGACCCTGACCATCACAAAGCTTACTGAAGATAAATGAATGGAAAAAAGTTGGGTCGGTTTACAAAAAGTTTGATTGCTGGCTTTACAAATCATGAATTGAAATCCCACGTTTATTTTATTTTTTTAAAGAATCAGATCTCATTTAAATCTTAGAAATCATTTAAAAAGCATTTCTTTTTAGTGCCTGGCATCAACCAATTCAGTAATTTGTTAAGAGTTTTTGGGTTTTCTTTCATCAAGATTTATAATATGATTTATAAAAGGATATATATATATATATATATATATATATATATATATATATATATATATATATATAAATTTTTTTTTTTTTTTTTTTAAATACTTGCTTATAAAGGTCCTGATAAGCAGCTAACGTGAACAAATTGCTGCAAACAAGACAATTTGAAGTGGTTATGCTTTGTTTCATGGTGGTGCTACGTTACTACATACCGCTTGACCCTGGACTTCTGAATTTGATGCAGCAAGAATAAAGTATATACTACTGCATCAGCTTTTTATTATTTTTTTAAGCTCCTTAATCAGACTAGAGAGTAAATAAAATAGTGAAAACTCTGTTCACTAGAAAACTCCGTCTCTATCCATGTAGTTAGTTATGATGTTATGATGAGCTTACAAAATACAAAATAATTTGCATAAATAGATTTGACTGGATGTGGCAAACAGAGGATCTACTACAGAAGCCTTACTGGTTCGTGTTTAGAAAATGCTGAATTAATGGAAAAATTCAAAAATCCCCCCCCCTTCCCCTCATTTTGTTCTGCTGAAATACTACTGACTGCCAATTCCTGACTTCACACTATCTAATAGCCACACATAGCATTTTGAGAAACTTGCTATTAGTGGTCAGTCTTCCAAAATATGGGCATTTTAGCTCGTTTCCCATTTACGCATTGGATCTCACACCACAACACCCTTTAGTTCTCTCTTTGCTTTGCCCTTGTGCTTCGACACACATCAGCGCTCGTCACACATTTAACTCCCCTATGTGGCAATAAAACCAGACTCCTTTTCCCCTAAGCCCGCATCAGGTAGCAGATTCTCCCTCAGTTCCCCTTTAAACACTCCGGCTCGACCGATCACCTCTAACCCTTCACTTCTATTCAAATGGCGTGGCGACGGTGACCTTCAGAAGTCTTCAGCGGATGTTCAGGAACCATGAGAAAGCAGAAACCTCTCACACTGTCTCCTTTGTGTTGTTCCGTGTGACTGAGTGAGTGTCACTCAGCTTTTGCTTTCCTTCCAGCTGAGATTCAAGCACGCAATCATTTCCTCATGAACTTTGTTGGCCCCTGCGTGATGCAAATTTCCTAAGTTCCTGTCTCTTGCTAGATGCCTGCTCTTCATGATGCCTGGTCAGGATTCTTCAGTAGTGCAATTGGGCCATTTTGCATGTAGTTCCCTGGTAAAGAGATGTGTTTGTGTCATAGTATGCAAATCTGACAGGGAGGCAGGTACTCGTTTTTCCTCTCGGCAGGTTTTCTTTCCTGAGAGACATGAGACTAGGAATGGGGATTCCCATCAGCATGGAGCTGGAAATGGGCTAACCTCGGGCGGAGGCGGCATGTAAAACACTCGGATTTTCCCAGGGACAGACAGGTAGACCTACACAGGTAATCCAGTAGCAGCACATGTGTACTCCCCCACTGATGGACCACAGATCTGAGTAATGTAGAGAAGGTGGGTGTGTATTGGGTTTCCTCCTGGTGTTTGATAACGCCCACTTCCTGTTTGTACAAGAGGTTCCCTTTGTGGTCAATGATCAGGGAGGATTCCCTTGTTAACATGCAGCTTGTTACTATGACTGTACCAAATATTCAAGGTACTCATTATGAGTACCATTTTCCACATTATGACACATGTAAGCGATTAGTAGTTCTCTCATAAAACAATCAGAACTTTAGGTTTATTGCATTTTAAATGGTCCCTTCCTGCAGTTGATCGATTATTTATCATTTTAAGTTAGGAAAAAAAAAATGTCACTCTTTTACATTATTAACAATAGAAAACAGACAAGTTCTGCTATTATATGAGGAATTTTATAATCGACAGTACATGTACAGTACATCATCCATTGCCCACACTTGAGCCTGTTATATAAACTAACCAAGAAACGAAATATTAATAATCATCATCTCTAAATGTGAAAACACAGACGGGTGAACAAGGATCATTTATCACGATCATCATTCGTGGCTACAAAAAAAAAAAAAAAACACATTCTATAGTATCCAAAAATAAATACAGTACGCCACCCGTTTTTTTTTTTCTTCTTCTTCTTTCTTTCATTAAGACCTGCAGCTGTAAAATATGATACAGCGCAGAGAAGTGTTTTTAAAACTTTTTAGGAATTCCGGTTACTGTTTATTCGACGGCATGCGATCATTCCCGCGATAACATGCTTCAGAATTACGACCGAGACTCAAAACTGGACCTTTTGACGAGTAATGTGCTACTAACCGAGTCGTTCACCTTTTAAAGACCTCGGCAGCCTGCATAAATATCACACGTAGCTAACGAAAATACATGTTTTGCAATGCAGTGCAATGACAGACTCTAGACTATAGAAAATGAAATACATGTGACAATTTATACATATAAAAAGAAGTCTGTAAATGAAAAACACGAGACGTGGCAGGTTTCCAGAGGTGAGAGTTGGGGGGTGGAGGTGGTGGTGGGGGGGGTTAACAAGGCTGGTTAACGCATTAATTCATCACTTCTGATAATCGAATATTTATTGCAACACAATCATTTTGGTTTGCTATCGAACAGGCTTTTCGGGAGGGAGAGAAATCGGGTTCAGGAATGTGGAACTGGACAGCCGTGATCGAGACGACATACTTCGTATTTTAATAAAAAGCACACGCCGCCTGCAGCGGGCCTTTCATCACTCAAAGCTCAGACTGGGACTGCGCAGTATCCTGATCACTATAACCAGCGGGTGAAAGGTGTCCGGTGAAAGCAGGTCTAAAACTAGACTGTTTAATGATCGGCGATCCTGCTCACTTCTGAAGGAATTCTCCCCACTCTCTCCGGCTTCCCAAAGAATTCTGACTGATCCCGGCCGCGCCGTAATAATCCTGCCCACTCTCGATCATTTACACCAATCCTGCCCGTTCCCAAAATAATCCGGACCGATTCCGGCCACTCCTATAAAAATTTCTGACCAATCGTGCGTGTCCGCGTCCACAGAAAGTTCACTCGATCGCGCCCGTTCCTGAAGCGTGTCCTCGCCAATCTTGCTCCACAGAAAATTCAACCCATCTAACCAATCCTATTTACTCCCAGAAGAATTCAAACCAATCCCACCTGTGCCTACAGACAGTCTGATTAAACTCACCCGCTATCACAGAAATTTTGACCAATTCCACACTGCCTAAAAGAATCGCCCGATCCCGCTTGTTTGCACACACCTGTGATATTTTCTAACAAACTCAATTGGTCCTGTTTGGCAAAATATAAACATATTTGTAACTTAAACCACGACTAGGATAAAGCATTAACTGAAACTGGCAGGTCTGGATCCCAGGCCCGATACATACCTCTACACTCCTATGAGAGCAAATGTCAGTCCAGACACACAGACGTGTGTTTATTTATATCTACAGTGTGCTTTGGTCATATTGGTACCTGGTTAGCTGACTGATAACCTAGATTTCTTATAGTTACATATATTACTATATTATTGTGCATCGCTGTTACTGAAGAAGTCAGAATTCTACGATTGTCTTTAATCATTGGGGGAGGGTTGGGGTGCACTAACTTTTACCCCAATCCATGTTTGGTTTTTTTTTTTTTTTTTTTTTTTTTTTAAATATTCCTACAATTTTTCCCTTATTCATAGACGCTTGACAGAAACTCGGTCAGCTCCTTTCCCGGATTCTGCCTCACTTAAGTCTCTTTTGCATAAAGGTTTCTACAAAATGAATAAATAAATATAAACCTCACCTGCCCTCGAAGTGAATTCATACATAGTCTGGAATGCATTTCCAATGAAATTTAAAAAAAAAAAAAAAGGATGGGAGAAAATAATATAAAATTCAAACACCAGTGCACTGCCGCGAGTCCTTTTCGATACAGTGTAAGACGTCGAGTTCACTTCCTTAACTTGTATTAAGAGGAGGCGTTAAACCAAGAGACGGACGTTTTCTTCGCTCCTGTTCCCTTTGCCTCTCGATGACCGCTCTGAACTCTGCTTCAGTATTTATTGATACCAAACAGACGCACTTTATGGAACTGAGGCAACTTGGGCAGAAGGACACTAAGAAGGGAGCTTGTGTTGATCAGGAAGTGGGTGGCATCGTATTTGGTGTAAAAGCTGGCCAGGATGTACCTAAAAGAGGACAAAAAAAATAAAATAAATCCTAGTAGCGTTTGCAACGTGCAATTATATTAGTAATAAACATCAATAAACTAAACTGTAAATGGAAAAAGGATGACCGGTCGGTATGAGGACAAGGCTTTACGGTGTGGAGTAATAGAATGATAAATTCATGGTATATCCATACTAACTTTTCAAAGAGAATAACATTTTAAAAGCCATTTCTACAAAAGTTCTGTAGAATTCTCGAATCTGATTGGTCAGATGGTGTTGATTACGTTTCTACAACGGCGAGACATCGCCGGTTTACACCGATGCCCTCGTTCTGATACATTACTGTTTCTACGGTAGCAGTGAATTCATGGGGACTTGTATGTTTTTTGGAGGGAACGACGTAGTGTCGGTCCTTTAGTTCGGGAACACGACAAGCTGTATTTTTCCCTCATATTGAGATTGAGAAGGGGGGGGGGGGGGGGGGTTTGTGAGGTTGACAACAGCTTATCGGTGCTATACTATAAGAGATAGCATGAACTTCCACAACTTCAAACGCAACTATAAACAGGACAAAATTTACACTTTGTTCCTTAGTAAAAACTTTTCTTTTTTTTTTTTAAACCTGTAATCTTTGAGAAAGTGATGTGGTGTAAGAAGAATAAAAGACTTCAAGATGTGCAGCTTTGAGGTGGAAATTGTCCGCAGCTTTGCGTTGTTGATTACTGTCCTGAAACATCACACCCAGTCATGTTTACGTCATGTTTACGCCTCTGTCTGTTGGTGACCGAGGACGTGTTGGGCATAAACGCTAACGTTGGGTTTTCTGCTTAAGCTAATGGTGTGGCATTACATGTGTTTGACGTCATGTGCCATCGTCTGGGAAACGACTTATATTTCCGATTAGTTTAAAAAAACTATTATTTATCGACTAGTTGTTGCGGCTCTAACGATTGGTCGTTTTAATATTTTATGCATTACTGCATCATAGACCATGAGACCATTTTGTTGGTCATGAAGGAACACCTGTGAGACCCAACACACTCTCGATGGTGTACATTTCATTTGTTTGTCTTTCATTTTATCCTGATAGTATGCACAAAGCTCAGGTCACTAGAATACGAAAGGTGAACTCACAGCACTATGGGTGAAATGGTGAGGAATTTTCTTGATGATGTGAACTGGATGCCGTAATCCATTTGTTCCCAGTGAGTAAGCAGGCGGGCTTTTCCCTGGTCTGGTGTCTCGAATGGAGTCCCCTTTACCGTGTGAAGGAACACGTACATGGCCTGGAAAACAAAACACAGAGTCAGCACTTGACTTAGGACTGATAAGGAACTTCGTGTTCAGAGCCGAGACGTCCGCTGATGGTTCCGTTTTTTACATTTTTTTTTTAGTAATTTTTACTTCCTTCTAAAACAGCAATGTCGCTTATGATTACTGACTATTACTCACGCAGGGCTGGATCCTAGTCGTTCTCCTTTCTCCTATTAACAACAGTAAAAAAAAAAAAAAAAAAAGTGCACCTCCATATACAAAAAAAACTTCAATTCTGAACGTTTTGATTGATTCTGAAAAATACAGAACCTATAGGAGAAAAATTAAACAACTAGTCCAAAAATATTTTTTATATCTAATGAAGAATTGGTCTGTGATTATAGACATGCTCATGACATGAGTCAGCTCCAGAATTATCGGCACATTTGAGTAAAAATGGTTATGGGGGAGGGGAGGGGGGGGATGTCTGACTAATAAGCTTCGCCTTGACCGTAATACTGTACGTGAGGAAAAAATCGAACATTTAATTGAGGAAAATTTAAATAATAAATAAATAAATCAATTTAAATAAAGGTTACATTTCCATGATGGATTTTTTTCATAACCTTTTCCCATCTTCTGTATTATTATTAATATCAATAACACGTCCCGTTTATATTGTGTCATTCTAGCACTAAAGGTTGCTCACCTTGGGTGCCAATATTTCTGGTGTTGACTGTACCTACGTTTGTGACGTGAAAACGACGACGTTCTTGTGACTTTACACTATCGTAATGTATGTCGTGTGTAACGTAAGCATCATGTCAAAGCCTAGTTCTAATTTTGCGTTTTTTCATGTTGCTAGAGTTCCTTTTATAAATAAATAAATAAACAAACAAACAAACACTCTAGGCCTACTCGAGATTTACTTTTTAAAACTTTCCAACAAATATCTATGTACAAATGTTATTGCTAATCAGCGTACAGATTTTTAAAAAAAAAGAATAACCTCGAAACCTTAGTGTCCCGATTCTGTTACAATTTTTTTTATTAAAACATTTTCAGAATTTCCCGAGTAAGTGCCTTAGCATAGCCTTTTCTAGACCTGTTCGAGACCTGAGGAACGCTGCACAAATTACTCTCCCTGTCCTGGAACAAAGACAATAAAGCGAAAACTCAAATGAACTCGCGGAGAATTCTTCACAAGGTTCACGTTACAAGCATCTCGACACACTTCCGTATTCACGCCCGTAACTACAAGATCTGTCTTTAACGTGACTGCGCCTGTCCCCTCAAACACCTCGCACGCAATTCACTCACTCGATTTCTAACGCCACTACTCGACGACGGTTTTCTGCGCACTGGACGCTGGTAAAAAGCAGCATGAAGAATTCTGTCCTCGTCTTGGACAAATCAATGTGTCCCCAGCATGCATCACTCCTTTAACAAATGCATGGACGATATCTTGCATGGACTGACCAGATTGTGAATGACATTGGTTAAGGTCCACACGATTGGCACGCTGAGGAACGGGATGCTCAGTAAGACGATGTGTAAGACGACGGTCAGCAGCAGGTAGGTGAGCCAAATCCCTCTGCTGTTCATCACCCGCGTGTTGGGGTTCACCTCGCTGTGAGCCACGCCCACGTTCATTCTGCAAGCGCTGCAAGACAAGGACAAGAAAGGGAGGAAACGGTGCTTTTAGACAGTTTAAAACAGCGGTTCTTGTTTTCGGTTTTTAGAGACCCGAAGGACTGCATAGTTTTAGTTTTCCTGTTTGAACAGCATTCACGTAATCAATTATAAACGGAAAAATACACATTAAACATCCATCCATTTTCTATACCGCTTATCCTACAGGGTAACAGGGAGTCTGGAGCCTACCCCAGTCACATACACACTCACACACCCATTCATACACTACGGACACTTTGGACACGCCAATCAGCCTACCATGCATGTGTTTGGACTGGGGGAGGAAACCCCCGCAGCACGGGGAGAACATGTTTATATTGAAATATTTGGTATGCTTTGTGATCGATTTGGTATTTTTGTTATTCCTGGGAGACGCTACCGCTCGTCTGCCGAGCTGACGTCACAGCGAGACACTGCTTGTGTGGTTACAACGACATTTAAAAGCAGATGAAAATTAAAACATAAGGGGTTTCGCTATTACAAAAAAAAGCACACGCTTCATTTCTAGCTCACCTTTTTATTTATTTATTCCTCGCCCAATACTTTTGATGTCAAAATTAATAAGAAATCCAGCACAGAAGTAGCGGAGACATTGGTTCAAATGCTGGACCGAGCTGTGCAGAGTTCCGCCAGTTTTAGCATAAAAGCTGAAGCATCGGAAGCTGATCCATTTGAGCAGAGTGTACAAATGAGGAGGTGGCAGAGCTGAATAGACTAAAGCACTGCTGCATCACACAGTATTTTTACTTGGACAACAATAATCCGATATTGACCTGATTAAGACGATACTCTGATTAAGAAAGTAGCATGTAAACAGTGATTATTGATTAACTTAATCCGGCTCAAGTCATACACACACGGCAGTGCTCAACCATTTGACGGCAAACAAGAGAGCACGGCTGCATCCGAAACCGCGTATTTACCTGCTATATAGTAGGAGATATCCATGTATTTCTATATACTATATAGTAGGTAAGTACGCAGTTTGGGACGCAGCCCACCGCTTCAAGCAGTCATCTATTTGTACATATAGTATGACAAATAATTAACTGCACTTGAAGCTTTCGTAAAATTAAAAATAAAAACACCCAAAACTTTATACGGACTCTATGTCGATACGTGAATTTCTGGAGGGAATGTCGGACGGCGTGTCGTGGGGGACGTAAAGACGTGTGTGACGATAATCGATCTATGTTCTATAACATGTAAAACGGGAACATGAAAGGAGTATTCTAAAAGCGACTGTAAACACCTTAAACAGAATACCGTCTTATTCAGAATAAGGTAGATAATTAGATTACTGCTGTCCATGTAACATAAGCTGCGTTTACATGGACAACAATAATCCACTCTTAACCCGATTAAGACCATACTTTGATTAAGAAACTAGCATGTAAACAGCAATTTTTACTTACCTTAATCTAATTAAGGTCATACTCGAATTAAGCTCTAATCGAATTAAGACAGGTGGAGTACTGCTGTTTTAGTCGCATTATGGACGTGTATTACGGACACGTACACACCTTAATCACATTATGAACGTCGTGTAAGAGTTTTCACCGCATTTTGCGACAGGACACGATCACACACGGCAGTTTTATGGCGGACAAGAGAGTTCGGCTGCGTCCCACACCGCAAACTTTCCTATTACAGGCCTGTAGTGAGGAAAAATACATGTATCTCGGCTACTATATAGACGGTAAGTACGCGGTTTGGGACACAGCCCACGGCTTCAAGCAGTCGTCTATTAGCATGTACAGCATGACAAATAATTAACTGCACTTAAAGCGTTCGTAAAAAAAAAAATTTAATAAAAACACCCAAAACTGTATACGGTACCATAACGAAGACCAACTGTATGTCGATACGTGAAATTCTGGAGAGACGTCAGACGGCGTGGCGCGGTGACGTAATGACGTGGGGTGTTAATCTAATTATGCTCTAAATCATGCAAAACGGGAAGATGACAGGAGTATTCTAAAAGCGACTCATGTTTCCAACCTTAATCACATTATTATCTTACTCAGAGTAAGGTCAATAATTAGATTACTGCTGTTCATGTAAACGTAGTCATAGTCTCGGTCATGACGTATCAGCAGGCCAACAAGAGAATTTCATTACAAGATACACACTCGTTTGCACACATTAATGATAAATATTGATACAGCTTCCACCTTGATATGGTTCAAGGTGGGGAGTTTTTTTCAGTATGTCAGTAAGGTGTGTTAGATTAGATCAGGTCTGCAAAGAAATGAAACACCAAGTTTAATTTCAAAGTAAGATGGGATAGAATCTTCTCCCAGATAGATACTGAGTACACTGGGAATATTGTGATTTTAATGAGTAAAGATTACTTACTTAAGTGGAATTTTTAAAATAGATTTTGCCTCACTAATGAGCACCTTTAGATGGGTGAATAACAAGAAAAGGCAAGAAATTGTGACATTTTTTCTTTCTTTCTACAAATCCTGATTGACAGAAATATAATCTTTATCTTTATTATTATTATTATTTCATTTCTTTTCTGCTACCTGGATCTTTTTCCCACCTTTTAGTGCATATTATGTCATGTTTAATGATCTTTTAAAGACATGACAAGTTCCACCTAATGTGCGTTGTATGCGTATAGACATAATTCATTAATTAGGCTAGTCAGCTAGCAACCCTTGCTAGCAAACTCGTAAAGCGAGTGAATTTACACCCAAACACTGGATTTCGCGTTCGATATAATCCTGTAAACATGCATTAAAGCTAGACATAACATTTACACTACAAAACAGAAGATTAAATCGAGTAAAGTACTTAGTAAGAAATATTATCATAAGACAGACACGCACCTTGACTGTAACCAGGAAATGACCAAATTCCCCGCTTAGCTCCGCCCTCTCCCGTTTCTGATTGGTCGCCGTTCCCTAACTGCTTCATCCCTTCTGTGTTTCTGATTGGCCCATTGTCTATCCTCATAACGCTATCGACTGGAATTTTTTATTATTATTATTTTATTTAGTATAACGTTTTAAGCGCTGTATGATTTTTAATATCATAAGACAGACCCCTATCGTGACTGTAACCAGGAAATTATTTAATTCCCCGCTTGGTTCCGCCCTTTCCTACTTCTGATTGGTCATTGAGTCCTGTCTATTTTCCTTCCTGCTTTTTGATTGGTCCAGTACCCAAGTTCGTAGGCGATCAATATGAAACAATCTTGAATATTTTTTAAAAACGTTTTTCTTTATCCTATTTAGTACAGTGTTTTGAACTATATATCTTTAATTTTTCATATGTTTATAGCATATTATTATTTCTATTATTTATTTTTCATGTATTTTTATTTTTTTTATATGTCCGTCGTTGCTGGGTCTGTTGATGGCGTTTCCACTTCCGCAATATGTAATAGGAGTAAGAGGGAAAAGGAATAACAAGATCAATATCAACAATGGTCCTTTAGATCTTCTTCTGAGTTTCTTTAAGCTTTATATATATATATATATATATATATATATATATATATATATATATATATATATATATATATGTGTGTGTGTGTGTGTGTGTGTGTGTGTGTGTGTGTGTGTGTGTGTGTGTGTGTATATATATATATATATATATATATATATATATATATATATATATATATATATATATAAAGCAAAATTATTGGGCCAAAATCATTGGGCCAAAAGCACCTTAGAAGAATTCAGAGTCATCTATTTATTTAATAGTTTGTTTATAATGTATCAGGAAGCCATTTAGAGAAAATGGGAATGTTTTTGGAAAGCACACCTTCCTCCTCTTCTTACAAACCGACATTGACTGCAGATTGGGAAATTCAGTCATATTGACCATATCATTTCCTTATTGGTGCACTGCCACACTGAGAACTGAGTTCCTCTGTGGGTAATGATTTCATAGGAAATACAGTTTAAAGAGAAGGGGGTGGGGGTGATACACGGAAGTGAGGGCTTTGTACAGCTTGTTTAAAATTTTATTAAATGTTTTTTTTTTTTAAACAAAAAAAAAGTTACACTGTAACATACTGTAATGTACTCAGCACATAGCAAAAATGATGAAATAAATAGCAATAAATATTGTTAAAATAAATAACTTAATAAATACACAATATGTTATGCAAAACATGAAGATCCTTTTCAGGATTCTCTATCATGATAGTTCCACAATGTCATTATTATTTAACTCATGAGAACCTTTCTGCAAAATGCAGAAGTTTGAACAAATTTTGACCAACATGATCATGATAAATAATCAATAAACACTAAACATTCTGTTGAAGTGAAGACAAATGGCTGAAGACACGAGCTGTCATGATGGAGAAGGAGTACAGACGCTCGACGCTGTCACGGCACAGGTAGCCCTCGGTCATCCAGTTAGCCATCATCATAGGTGTTGGAGTCTCAGATGGCTCCTGCGGTCAGATATTAAAGTTAGCAGCAATAATGCATCAGTTACATTGTCAAAGAAATATAACAGAGGAAACCAACAGTTGCGGACACTTAAACTGCGTTAACCTGGCGCTCTGAATTTTTGATATTTTGATGATCAGGTTGAGAATATTTATATTCACAAGAACATTTACCAAACACAACACTCAACCCATGCACACATATCATTTATACAACAAACAAATCTAATGAATGCTAAGACTAAAAACTAAAAGAAGTTGTTTCCTTGTATCATCAAATTCCTTGTATTATCAAAACCAAATTTAGATGCTTGTTTAAAGAAATGTTACCTTTAGTGCTTCCAGGATTTGTTCTGTCACCACAGCTATAGCTGTAGCATTTGCTCTCCACTTGTCACACTTGGTGTTTTGGCCCTGAAATATTCCACTCTCCCCAAAAATCCTGCTATAATTCTTCAAAGCAAGAACAACCCTGGACAGGCAAGTCTGAAAAAAAAAACAAACAAAAAAAAAACCCCAGAATGAGTCAATGAAAAAATATATCATTTGGATTAAATATGGACCATGTATTGGACATAATATTTAATATTTATAGCGGTTTATTTTATAATCAGGATGTATTACGCTTTAATATTCCATGCAATACTGACAGATGTCTTAGTCCACATTAAGTTGAAGAATGCCATTAGTTCACATCCCAGTACTGCTAAATAACTTTAAGTCATGTGTAAGTACAACTATAAAATGAAAACTTTTTATACCTCTGGGTTGGTCTTAAGACTGTCAGGATCGCACTTGTCCTCGGCCCTGATCATCAGTGGAGGGTCGCTGACTGCAGCCACCTCGCTCGGGGTCTCCACCTGAAGAAAACAGAATAAATATTGATTGTGCCATCCTTTTAAAACAAAATAATACCAGAATTATTATTTATGATAATATATTAATAATAATAATAATAGATGTTATTTAACATAGTATTACAAACCCATCATTTTAATGGTTAGGTTTTTAAAAAAGTGTGTTAAATGGTACCATTCCTTGTGACTGATTTGGTACCCTAAAGCATACATCTTATGTACCTTTAGAAAGGTGTATACAGTGATAGTGCACCTTTAAAGCCTTACACTTAAAGATAATTATGGCACAATTATATACCTTAAGTAATATATATATATATATATATAAAGGCACGCTATATCCATGATTAAAGATTAAATATACATATTAAAGGATGCAAAAAATGATAGTACAACACCAGTGATAAGGAATGGATCAGTTTTGTAGCTTAACTTGTATGTCTTCATCTATCATATACAGTTTTAAAATAATTTAAGCTACATACGTAACCATTAAGGACCTTTGATATTCAAAGATTTAAAGCTTCCCTGTGTAATTAAAAGTTCATTAAACCTACAACATATGCGCCTTTCTAGTTAAAACACTAAATGGTACGACAGGAAAAAGTACAGTACTTTTATTTCTGCGAAATAAAATCATTTAAATCATCCCAATCATGCAAGAAAAGAAAACACACACACACACACACACACACACACACACACACACACACACACGATGAAATGAGAAAATTCCTCGAACAGGTTCGTAAGGAATGTGTCTAAATTCATGTTAGCACTCACCTCTTGGTACAACTGTCTGGCTTTTTCGTTGAGCCCCAGTACCAGTGTCATGCCGTCCGTGTAGTTGGTCTCGGCGACGCGCACTGGAGCGCCAAGCGCGCACACGAGCATCACCGCAATGAGCGCAAGCTGCTGAAAAGGGTTCATGGTCAGAAGAACGTGACTTACTACACGAGTACCTATAATATGAGTTTGGACGCTTCTTTATCCGTAAGCTTTGAAGCACTGAGATACCTCTGTATTTGTAGTCCCACATACTCACCTTATTTATAAGGACGATGGTGAGTCACGTGAGGAGTTTCCCGCCTCCGCAGCCACAGGTACAGTGGGTTTCCACCGTTTATCCAGTTACATCATGACACTGCTTTCTACTCCGTTTAGGAAAAGTTTTTTTTTTTAAAACAATTATAATGTCTGACTAGACATTATAGTTGGGAAGAAGTCAAGTCGCCATAACATAATACCAAGATGCATTCTTCTTCTTCTTCCTCTTCTTCTTCTTCTTCTTCTTCTTCTTATTATTATTATTATTAATATCCATCCATCCATCCATCTTCTACAGCTTACTCCTTTTCAGGGTCACGGGGAACCTGGAGCCTATCCCAGGGAGCATTATTATTATTATTATTATTATTATTATTATTATTATTATTATTATTATTTGTTGCCCTGCTTGACTAATAGATCGCTGATTATAGCGTACACTTCCAGAAAACAATGGTACTAAACTGTACCATTCCAAGTCGCTGGGGTGGTACCTTTTGTACCTGTAACTTCTTACTTGTAAAATAGTATAGTGATAGTGTACCTTTAAAAGTCCATTTATGTACCTTAAATATATATATATATTTTCTCTTTAATGTTACATTATATCCACATTTCCAGGTGAAAGACACAATATTACAACCCAGGAAAAACATCCAGTTTAGTACTTTTTTTATTATTTATTTATTTATTTATTTATTTATTTATTTATTTTTAGATCTGAGACTATGGATTAGTTCATTTAATTCACTGTAAGACGTTTCAGTTTGGTTATACTGCGAAACAAAAGTTCACCCGCTGCTTTAAAACACATGAGTAGATTCAACTTGTAGATAACCTTTGTTTCAACTCAAAAAGTTTTCCAAGTCAAGACAATGGATTACTTTAAATGAAATTTTTGAAAACTTATCAATTCGAGTTCAATATCTAAAACTTGTCATGACAGTTGGAGTTAAAGAGAAGAAATAAGTCGTCATGTTTTACAGTGTACCATAATTTTTTTTTTTTTCTCTTTAATTTTACATTATATCCACCAAATTTCCAGGTGGAAGAACCAGGAAAAACATCCAGTTTAGTACTTTTTTTTTTTTTTAAGATCTGAGAGTATAGTTTAGTTCATTGGATTCACTGTAAGACATTTCAGTTTGGTTAAACTTCAAAACAAAATCCCCTTGCTGCTTTAAAAACATGAGTAGATTCAACTCGAAGATAACCTTTGTTTCAACTCAAAAAGTTACGCTTTAAGTCAAGGCGATAGATTTTTTTTCAAGTTTAATTTTTTAAGTTTCTTTTTTTTGAAAACGTGAGCTCGGTATGCAAAACTTGTCATGGCAATTGGAGATAGAAATAAGTTTGCGTAACTCAATAGGCCAACATGTTTTACAGTGACTTGGAAAAGTGTAAAGAGTAGTGATAAAACTTTACAAGGTCCATTCATGTACCTTGCTTTAAAAAAAAAAAAAAAAAAAAAAAAATTACATTATATCCACATTTCCAGGTGGAACGTACATAGGTAATTTTACAACGAAAGAAATCAGGGAAAACATCCAATTTCGTACCTTTTATTTAATCTGAAAGAGTAGTTCATGATTACAGTATGTTTACTGTGATGCTCATACAATCTGAAGTGGTTCTTTTCATTTAAAGGGAATTCAAAAAGATTAAACAAGTAATGTGATGAATGCAAGAGCAAACAGGAGTGTTAGGTTTTGAAACATTTTCTCTGGGCATAGACAAAGTGATTGGTTAAAAAAAAAAAAAAAAGATTCAAAAACAACCCATAGGTCTGTTTATGACTGATGGATGTAGTTGCTTTAAATAGAAAGTGCTGGATTTGCATTTGATTGATCATTTTTATTTTTAGCCTTCCAAGAATGGAAGTGTCCATTAAACACAGGTTAGCACAATTAGGATCTACTAAAAAATGACTTTATTTTGAGTCTTTCTGTGCTTCTATTTGTTTTATTGTATTATATTTTGCTCTAATATCTAATGAATCTAATGAATCTAATATCTATTTAATCTACAATCTAATTAGGCTGATTTTTAATTCAACCAATCTAATCATCCAATTAATTTAGCATCGAATTAATCTATTATCTGATTAAACTAATAAATCTAATTCATTTATTGTCTAATTAATCTGTTGTGTCTTACTATTGTATATGCAGTTTTTGTGTGAAATTTCGTCCCATTATTATATCAGGCTATATATTGGCTAATAGATTAGTCTTAGCTGAATAAAATGACTTAATTTCTCTACATCATCAGTGGTTGAATGAAATATCCAGACTTCTTTTTTTCTGTACATGGCTGTGAAAAGAATGAATGAATTTTAATGACTAATGCTGTACTATACACCTGTGACCTGGACACACACACACACACTACCAACAGGTTTGTTTGGGAAGTTCTGTAATGCGACTATGAATGATCCTGTACACCGTATAAATTCCAGAAAATCCCTTTTCAAATTAAACGTAAAATCAGAGCTTCCTTTTCAAATTAAATTCTTGAAGCATTGTGCGCGCTATCTTTGCCACAGCTCCATTGTTGGATTTCAAAACAGGAAATGAGAAGTGAATGACGGTATGTTTATGAGTAGCTTTGTACATTTAAATACATCAATATGATGTCATCTATTATGCAGACTTTTGATAGATCTCTACCAATACGTTTTCAATGATGAAATTATTTCCAGGGTCGTGACACATTGTAGAAATGTGTCTTAGATAATAAATCATTGTGATGCATGTGTATTCACCAATTGCTCATTTTAATCTCTCTTATTTGATCATTACATTCTTCCGAATAAATTACTGATCGCTCCAGAGTCTTTTTATAGATTTAAATATCATTTAGTTTACAAGATCTGTTCATTCCAGCAAACAAAGCAAAACAAAACAAAACAAAACAGGAAGTTTCACAATACCAGATTGCTTTAACATTTCTTTTAAAAAATGATTTTCTTTACTTTTTACAATCTCAAAATTTTTAATTTGTTTTTATTTTTCAGTGGTTCTTTATACAACCATAGGTTCTGCAAAGAACCTTCTTCTTGTCAAGAAACATTTTTCACTGTATAGGGTTCTTGAGTCAAGCTATGTGGTTCTTTGGAGATTAAAGAAATTTTTTAAGTTTCATTATATGTTCTTCAGAGCAGTGTATTGGTTCTTCAGGGTATCATCCTTTGACAGTTTAAAGTGAACCCTATAAGGCTCTTTGTGGGACTGGAAAAGGTTCTCCTGGCATCACTCTTAAGAACCTGCACTCTCAGAAGCCAATGTGTTTATATTGGCTGTGAAATATGGACTGAGTTTATTCTATAATTCTCTGCGTCTGCATCTTATCTGAGGCTCTGAGTTAGGGTTAGCTACCTGGATGCTGTCACCAATCACAGTAGGGATGAGTGATGCTAACCTAGACGCTCACCTGAGTTGATAACATTACTTTAGCATACAGCTCGCTGTAATGTTAGACATTACCATGACCTTTTTGAGAGTTAAGTATGATGTAGCATTGCAGCTATTCACCATGATGTAATACAGAGAGTGGGTTAATTTTAACTACATTTAGCACGTGTTTTGGACAGGGCAATCTGTAGTAATTAGCATTAGGAGGATGGGTTTCTTCATGTATTCGGCGAATGTTAATTCTGGGTAACACATGCAGACAGTCAGTGGCTAACGGAACTTAGCTAGCTCAGTAATGTCGAGGTCAAAAGTTCTTCACAAGGTTAATGTGACAGAAAGAGAGGTTGGGGGTTACAGTAGGTTGTAATGCTTTCCATTATCACTTGGTTAAATGAATTAGGTTGTGCAAATAAGTTGGCGGTGAGTTGCTAAAGGCAGGAAAACAAATATTCACAAGTTAGTTAGATTTTCCTGGTGAGTCTACAGTGCCATTTTGTTCAGTAGGCAAGTGGAGGTCACGTTTCCAAAATTACACAAGTTGGTATTCTGTAACGCAGTTCCTCAGTTAAAGCCCAAATACATTTGTCCATATTTTTGTAGCTAACAACTAACTGACACTCTTTTTGCTCTTTTACAGCTTTTCAAATGGAAGGGAGCGGGACTCCTGTCTTCCCAGATGGCCGGGAGATTTGTAAGAAGAATCATCGACTCCAATTCTTCCATCTGTCAAATGTTTTAATCATTTTAATAAACGTCAGCCGAATTTCATGCGAACGTTTGTTTATTTTTGGAGCATTTTAGTAGAATTTTAGCACACAAGCAAATTGCATTGTAGGATAATTGTAGGGGAAAAAAGTATAAACAACACATCTGTGTTATTTTGTGTTGTTTTTGAGCACATATTTGTGTGGAAACATACTAACACACAGCATGTGTTAAATGTACTAACACACTGATTGTGTTGAAAGCTACACAAAATGTGTTGTCCTTAACTAGACGCACGTGCATGTTAAAAATGAACACAGTGTTTTAAGAGTGTGACTTTGGTCCCTTAAAGCACAAACTAAGGGTTTTTAGAGAACTTATGATAACACGGTTCTTTGCGGCACTGTTGTGAAGAACCCTTTCTGGGTTCTTTAAAGCACCAGTAAATAAATGGTTCTGGAAAGAACTTGAGAGGTAAAGGTTCTTTGTGCAACTTAAAAGTGCTTTCCTATGGCATCAGGCTGAAAACCCCTTTTTCATTCTAATTGGAACCTTTATTTTTAAGAGTGTATTCAAGGAAAAGCACGTTATAAACAATAATTAATAAGAAATTGTATATTTAAATACACTTTCTAGTTTTAGTTCTATACTTTGTCATAGAAGGTAAATAGAAGGTTTGTTACGCTAGTTTGTTAAATGAAAACAATTAAGTTTTATAAGTGGCAGCTTAAAAAGCTGGTGCTTACAATAAAACCCCATATATACACGAGAAAAAGCCTTTCAGAACTACTGATGCTCGGACCTCTGTGTGGTCTTTTTTAATATCTAATCTCAGTATATTTAAATGAACATTTTTAGGTAATTGTGTGTTTGTTTGGTTTTTTTTAAAAATGTAAAATTAGTAGGATAAGCTATACAGGATCCAGTTGAGATCAAAACAAACAAATAAATAAATGATTGACACAGTATAATTGAGTTGGAGGGAATTATTTATCATGCTTTTATCATTCATACACAGATGATCGGTCTTTTGATGTCTGAACCTGTATACATTTTTTTTTAGTTATGAAAGTCCCATTTTATTTACTCACAAATGTGTCCAATAACTGTATTTGACTGCTGTGCAGGTTTTTTTGTTTTCTGAATTACTGAGCAAAACGAAAATTTCCATTGTTGTGTGTGTCCCCGTTGCTATCCCTACAGTTCTAAGCGTAATGCTTTAATTTCCTCATCTAAAACTTGGTCAAATATTGTGCTCTTTAGTTGTGGTTTTGTATGCAGTGTGCTGAGCATTGGAAAAGGAAGCGAGACTGCACCGTACCCACAATGTGTGTAAGTCAAATATGAGAAAATATTATTTCATCACTCAGCATGTCCGTGTGTACTACCCATAATGGCTGAAGTGCAGAGCCCGTGCCTTTCCAGTGAATGGGGAAAAGTACTGAAATTATAGATCCAGTCCTTATATGGTGGTGTAGTTAAAATTGTGTATTTTCATATATATATATATTTATTTATGTATATGTGTATTTTTTTTTAAGCAAAAGAAATCTTACAGTACTGTTTTTTTATGCATTAAAAAAGAAAAAACTATTTTGTTTGCTGTATTGAAAAGAAAAGCCATCAGATCGTAATGTTTTCTGCATAAATTTTGGTGCTGAAGTGTATATTACAGTATATACTGTATCTATTAGAAACAACTCGTTTACAGAGACTTGGACATGGTAGGCGTTCGACAACATCTAAGTCTTATAATACTTGGGTTGTTATTTAACATTTATGGAAGGAGTCTTCGAGTGTCAACACTTCGTAAGTTTATTGCCATGGGAAAGTCTTCAGGACAGAGAACTTCGGAGTTTTCCTGTTTCTCTATAGCATGATCAGCTGCCTTTTGTTTTTGTTTTTTGCTCTGGTTTTTTTGTTTGTTTGTTTCATCAACTTCGAGAAAGAAAAAAAGAGAATCTGGTGACGGAACAACTGTTTATAGCTGCTGTAACGTAAGTGATAACAGGAACTTTTGCACGATTGTAACTAACTGATTAACGTGCACAACATGTAATTGCTGGCAAATTGCTGTGGTATAAGAGTAATAAAACACTTCAGGACAACCTGTTATTGGGATATAATCAACGTCAAGCTGGTAAAGCTGTTGATTATTTTTCCTATCACGTCCAAGTGTTTTATTCATTATACATATATCTGACACTTTTCCATAGTAAGGCTCGTTTAACAATCTTTCCATACTTCAAGTAAATAAACAGCCCTTAAGATGCCACTGGATTTCCCCTGACAAATAATATTTAAGGTAATAATAAAAACAGGGCTTTTTTATTCAATGTGCGCATCTTGCATCACCACGTGAATGCCCTTTAATGTGACTTAGAGAGAGATAAGGGTAATACTGACTATCAAAAAAGTACAGTGACAAAAATACCCTGATTCCCACATGCCACTGTCACTATATGCATACCCCTTTTGTTATCTAAAAGATTAATTTTCCATGGAGGGTGTGGGAAATAACAATGCATTTCTAGTCTAATGAATTAATTAATTACACAATATTAGGGTTGGGCATAGACTATAATAGTATATTACTATGTATGATTGATGTCTAATAATATATGATTCATTTTTAATGAGTGAGATTAAAATGGGCTTAGTGGTTAGCATGTTCACCTCACACCTCCAGGGTCGGGGGTTCGATTCCCACCGTGGCCCTGTGTGTGCGGAGTTTGCATGTTCTCCCCGTGCTGCGGGGGTTTCCTCCAGGTACTCCGGTTTCCTCCCCCAGTCCAAAGACATGCATGGTAGGCTGATTGGCATATCCAAAGTGTCCGTAGTGTATGAATGGGTGTGTGAATGTGTGTGTGTTTGTGTGTCCTGCGATGGATTGGCACCCTGTCCAGGATGTACCCCGCCTTGTGCCCGATGCTCCCTGGGATAGACTCCGGGTTTCCCTGTGACCGTGAAAAGGATAAAGCGGTATAGAAGATGGATGGATGGATGGATGGATGGAGATTAAAATGGGGTTAAAGAAGAAGAAGAAGAAAAAAAAATGTTAAATAATGATTTTACATGCTTGGGTCTTTAGGGGAGGTGTACATGTACCCAAAGTCAAAACGGAAAGAAAAGAGAATACAACCCCAATTCCAAAAAAGTTGGGACGCAGCGTAAAATGTAAATAAAAACAGAATGCAATGATTTGCAAATCTCATAAACCCATATGTTATCCACAATAGAACATAGAAAACATATCAAATGTTTAAACTGAGGAAATGTACCATTTTAAGGGGGGGAAAAAGGTCATTTTGAATTTGATGGCCGCAGCACGTCTCAAAAAAGTTGAGCAACAAAAGGCTGGAAAAGTAAGTGTTACTAAAAAAAAGAAACAGCTGGAGGAACATTTTGGAACTAATTAGGTTAATTGACAACAGATCAGTAACATGACTGGGTATAAAAAGAATGCCTTAGAGAGGCAGAGTCTCTCAGAAGTAAAGATGGGATGGAATCTGGATGGAAGCATATGTTCTATTCTGAAAAACATATGGGTTTATGAGATTTGCAAATCATTGCATTGCAATCATTTTAATATAAATTGTACACAGTGTCCCAACTTTTTTGGAATTGGGGTTGTCGAAAATGAAGGCGTGGAATAGCTACAAATTTCATCCACGCTGCATATTAATAACTAAAATATATGATTATTTTGGATGCAATTCAAATCACAGGTTTTTATTAATGCGCTCATTCTAATACCTCATGCTCTCTAAAGTAACCTCTCACGGATCTGTGTTTAAGTGTTGATATGGTGATGTTTTCTCTAAGAAGACATTCAGCGTTTATGGAAGGAGTCTTCAGTGTCAGCGCTTTGTAACAGTCAGAGGTAAAGCTGTAACTTTAGGTTTTCTTACATAGGAAATCTTCAGGACAGAGGGCTTTGTGGTTTCGTGGTAACATGACAAAGCTGCATTTGTGCCTTTTTAACTGCAAGAGAGACCGAGGCTTTTGAGAACTGTTTACATCTGTTATGATGTAAACGAAAACAGAAAGTTGTTCCGAGGACATTCCACAACATTCAGTGTAACTATAACCGGAGAAGAAAAATGTATGGCATGTGATTCTTTAAGAACTAATAATGTGTTATAGTTAGCAAACTGCTGTGGTGTAAGCAGAATAAGATATTTTGGGATGTGCTGTTATTGAGAAAAATAGTCAGCTTTGGGGTGGCGTAATGCGTCCCATGTCATGTTTTATTCTATATGTTACGATTGTAGGCCTACATAGATTGCAATGGTCCTGCACTATGCATTTTTTTTTATCAGTCAATGGACCACTGAGCAATTATCTAACTAATTACTAAGAAAAATATAGTTATTATCTGTAACAAATGTACCAGTTATTACCTTAGTGTAGAAAAAACAATTGCACATAACATGCTATACTTGACTGTAGCCTACAGGTATTACAGTGTCTCCTCAAATCTTGCATGAATATTCACGCTTTCTTTGTATAGTTAAGGGTTCTTATGCCCCTAAAGGGTTCTCCGTGAAATGCCTTTCTAACAGGAATGGGTGCAGGTTCTACAAGGGTGAATCACCTTGCAGGGCACGGTGGTTTAGTGGTTTGCACATTTGCCTCGCAGTTCCCGGGTTGGGGGTTCGAATCCCAGCTCCGCCCTGCGTGCATGGAGTTTGCACGTGCTTCAGGAGTTTCCTCCAGGTACTCCGGTTTCCTCCCCTAGTCCAAAGACTTTCTAGATTTCTAAACTGTCCATGGAAATGTCAATCTATATGGGATTGTGCCCTGCATTGGGTCGGTGTCCTGTCGATGGTGTCCCCTTCCCTCTGCCCTGATAGGCAGGCTCCACTGTATAGGATAAGCGGTATGGAAAATGGATGGATGGATTGTTTTCCTGCAAATAAATGACATAAAAGTGTATCAGGTTTAAGGTAGCAGTATAATGAGCTATTGAGAATAAGTGTCCAGGAGTACATAGAAGAACCATTAAGGGTTTTAGATTTTTATTTATTTATTATTATTATTATTATTTTACCTCATATTATTTAATTATTGATTTATTTCTTGCAGGTATAATTATGCAAAAAAAAAAAGAGGGCTCATAAATAGCAGGTGTGCATTCAGAATGGCTGTAGCCCAAATACTTCTCTATTCTGCATATAAATGCACTAGATAAGAGAGAAAATAAAATAACCTAGGAACAATTTCACCTCTGCCGGAAGTAGAACTAAAGAACTCAGGGCCGAATCCTAAAAACTACCCTACTGGACATATAGTGCACTACATGGTGTAACAAAAAAACAAAAAACTATGTTTTCACGACGTATCTAGGGCACTCATATAGGGAACAAGGATGCATTTGGGATTGAGCCTAAGTGTGTTTTTGTTTTGAATGGCAAGAGGATGTGCATGTAGGAGCTAGCTGGGCTAATCTCGATTGTCTGTGGAAGTATGATAATTACCTGGCCAGGTATGAAATTTATTTTGTGAACTAGATTTATAATACGCATTTAATTAAATTATTAGATTTTTTTTTATTGTGGAAAAAAGACGCGCTGCAGCTTGTTTATGTTAATGCTAATGCCAATGCTAACGTTATGTGGATTCCAGAATTAGTTAGCTAGGCTAGTTTGCTAGAATTAGATGTGATTTTTTTTGTTTAAGGAACTTTTTTTTTTTTTTTTTTCAGTTTAGGCAGCTCCTGATAAGATGAGTGGTTATTTAATTTAATATTAAACTAAATTAGCTACTGTATGTTGGACTTGACAGAAGCAGAGGTGGTTTTTAAAGTTAATTTGCATATCCAGCTGTTTATAAAGATGGATTATTCAATAGATTATTCATTCTTTCACTAGCAGGACCACACTCATGATGAACTTCGACGGTATGGACCCGGGACTGGGCGAGTACGCGGCCGGCCTGCACGGTGGCCTGGAGCCCGGGCTGGACCCGGCTCTGGACCCGGCGCTGCTGCAGGCCGTGGAGCTGGACCCGGACGCCATGGCCGTGCCCGTGGTCGAGGGCATGTACTCCGAGCTGCACAGTGTGGCATCCGAGGTCGGAGTTCCAGTCACAGCGACCCACTTCGACTTGCAGGAAGAGCTGCTGTGGATCGGGAACCACCGGGTAACGGACACCAGTGCAGAACTGTCCTCATGCACATCTGGAACACAGCACATGTGCAAATGAGGCCATACATTTGCATACATCTAGAGCCTGGGCCGAAAACATTCAAATTCGGTTTTTCACAACTCTACACATTTCATGTTACAATGACTACGTTTACATGGACAGCAGTAATCTAATATTGACCTAATTCTGAATAAGACAATATCCTGATTAAGGTGTTAACATGAGTCGCTTTTAGAATACTCCTTTCATGTTCAGGTTTTACATGTTATAGAACATGGATGGATTAACGGCACACGTCATTACGTCCCCACGCCACGCCGTCCGACGTTCCCTCCAGAATTTCACTTATCGACATACAGTTCGTCTTTGTTATGGTATCGTATACAGTTTTGGGTGTTTCATTTTTCATTTTACGAATGCTTCAAGTGCGGTTAATTATTTGTCATGCTATACGTGCAAATAGATGACTGCTTGAAACTGTGGGCTGCGTCCCAAACCGGGTACTTAACCTACTATATAGTAGCCGAGATGCATGTATATCTCCTACTATATAGTAGCCGAGGTGCATGTATATCTCCTACAGGTAAGTGCGCGGTTTGGGACGCAGCCATGCTCTCTTGTTTGCCGTCAAACGGTTGAGCACTGCCGTGTGTGTACGTGTCCTGTTCCAAAATGCGATGAAAACTCTCACACGACATTAATAGTGTGATTAAGGTGTGTATAAGTCTGTAACGCTCGTCGATAATGCGACTAAAACAGGAATACTCCACACGTCTTAATTCCATTTGTGTACACTACCAGTCTAAATTTTAGACACACTCATTCTTTATTTTAATTTTTCCCCTCATGTTTTAGAAGAAGAATAATAATAAAGGCATCGAAACTCTAGAATAACACAAATGGAACTATGGGAATTATGTTATGACAATTTGCCTATCAGAAGCTTATAAAAGTCATTGGGTTGATTTCTGGAATCTACCTGACCATATAAAGAGACAGTCTCTGACCCACTGGAATTCTGACCTATTCTGACCCTTATTAATGCTGAAATAAATGGATTGGTTTAAAATGACCTCTGATCTGAACAAAGTAGATGCCTTAATTGACTTACCACAAGAAATGTAGAGTAATATGAAATGTGTGGAGTTGGGAAAAACGAGATTATTAGTCGATGGAAACCTCCATCCTGAAGCACATCACACATTGCACTAACTGAAGACCATTTATGTCCAAGTCTCATCGATTCTTCAGTGGATAACTTTGCTCGAATACTATACGTTTAAAGCTAAACATTTTGACGTTTTAGCATGCAGTTGTGGGAGAATAACGAGTCTGCTTCCACTCGATTACTTCCTCGTGTCGTCTCAGGGAGTTCTTTTCCTTGCCGCTGTCGGCTTGCTCATTAGGGAATCTATATGTGAATCCAAATCCAGATTTCTGTAAAGCTGCTTTGTGACAATGTTAAAGTACTATATAAGTAAAATGATTCAGAAGACATGTCGTATCCGATCCTCGTTCTGATCATGCTCAGTGCATCCCTAATATGGAAAGTGTTCATTTATGTGGCATTTTTCATGTCAGTGTTTTTAATCGTAGAAATACATGAAAGAAAAATCACCTATATTAATGTTTTATAATTTCACAGAGCATTTATGTTGTTGAGTTTTTGTTTTGTTTTTTCCTTTTTCCCTCCCTTAACAGGGACATGCAAGCTCCTTTTTTGGGCCCACGATGGGGCGTTACTCCTCTTTCCAGGTGCACCTGGCTGATGACATCCGCCATATTCAGAGCATGGACACCAGCGTCCTGTTTTTGACTAAGAGTAACCTCAAGTGCCTTACACGCGGAGGCCTCATCATGTTCGACTACCCGTGAGTTACACCTTAAAACAGTGACACTGAAAAGTGAGAGGGTGTAACCTCATAACTGATAATTTTTATTTATATATATATAATTAGAGATGCCGATTATTCAGAATGATATCGGCTAATACCAATAGTTCTTCCTTTTATACCTTCTTATAAATTAATCATGATTAATTTAAAAGAATTCTGAAAGAAATGCAAATAAAAACTTTATTCTCTCCAGTTCAACAAGTTGTTTCACAGTACCTGGTCTCATAACCAGAAAACACATTACTCTAATTAACATGAACTAAATTCTGAAGATTAAAGTAAGATTTCTTAACTTATTGAATGTTATTAGTTCATATTAACATTGACTGAATTCTAAAAAAAACCTCCTGTTAGTCTCACATTCACTCACCACAAACACAAGCATTTCTACTTCATCATTAACATCAAACTGGTCATATATAAAATCAACTTTTTTATATATTAACCTTAACTGGATATGAAATATACTACTCTACAAATATATTTTTCTGTGCAGTATATACTTTTTATCACGTCATCTTCATTTAAATCTTTTAATGGTGTACTGGCGCTTTAATTCAGCGTGAGGGCGAGCGGGCAACGGGGGGGGGATTGACTCCACGCCAAAACTTCCGCCTCCTAAAAAAAAAAACTGCATTGTAAAACTGCAGTTTTGCCGTCATTCCACACCAGAGACATCATCTTTATACACAACACGAAATCGATGTGTTTTCCCGCCCTTTTTTGATTGACAGGATATAATCGGCCCTGATCATCGGATGTTTTTAGACTATAGGCCGGTACCGATAGTGGGAAAAATAGCCTTTATCGGCTGATACCGATTATCGCCTGATACATCAGTGCATCTCTTTTATTTTTATATATATATATATATATATATATATATATATATATATATATATATATATATATATATATAATGTGTATATGTCCCTGCATGCATACATACATACACAGCTGTATCTGTTGCTGTGTTCCAGGATGGAGGAGGGTGTTGACATGCACAGTTTGCTGCTCACTGACAATAACACGCTGTTGTTGGGAGGCTTGCAGAACTATGTGACCGAGGTGGATCTGAACACCGTGCAGGAAACACAAAAAGTGAGATCACCTTACATGTGCACTCAGTATCAGATTATAGAAAATGTTTTGTAGTCATGAACAAAATGCACATTATTTAATTTTATTTAGTAATTTGGTAAAAATGGAAAGAAAAAAAAAAAAATGGGGCCATGGGTCTAAAGGATATCTTAAGGTGGCATGCATATTCCAGAAGTGCTCGCCAGTAATAAAACAAGTAATAAAATACGATGTGGTTTGCTATTACAGGAAAATGACTGCCGGTGATGTGGTATGAAACAGTAAGCGTTTTATTTCTCTTGTACCACAGTAACTTCCAACACTAACAATTATGATGGTTTTTAATTAAAGAACACGTTATTCGTTTTATCCATTTACATTTAAGGTTGTGGAATATCCACAAAACATGTTAGTTATAGTTACATTCTCGCACCAGCCTCTCTTTTTTTCTTTTTTTCTTTTTTGTCTTAGTTATTAAGACCAAACAATTGTCCTGCGCGAAAAAGCACGACGTCCGCACAGAATTTCAGGTCGTTGTGGTTTCTTGGTAACATGAAGTCATTTTATATATATATCTTATTAATTCCTTCTCTTATCCTTAAAGTTAATAAGGCAGAAAAACGATGTTGTCACGTTACCAAGAAACCACGATGTCCTCTGTCCAGTGGCAGAAACCTTTGCGCTGGCTTGCCTTATTTATTTATTTATTTATTTATTTATTTATTTATTTATTTATTTATTTTAAATTCATATTTGTTTATACAATGTAAAACAATGTAAGTGATAACAGGAAATAACGTGTCTCGTGGATGTTCCACAACATTAAATGGATAAAAAAAAAGTATGATTATGACATTCATTAATAAATATCAAGTGATAAATGTTGGCAAATTGCTGTGGTTTAAGAGGAATAAAACACCATGTTACAGAAAACGACCCTGTCATCTAAATAAGTGAAAATCTAAAAAAAAGAAATTTTTTAAATTATGTAATATGTTTGTTATGCATTGCTAAGTAGGAATTAGATATGGATTAAAGCAAAAAAAACAAACTTTTTTTTTTAAAGATGGCATGGCTGTGAAACAAATGCTGTCTTCACAGCAACGAAGCCTTCTTCATTTGTCTTTTCTCTTTGTGGTGTGTTATGGTGTAGTTCACCGTGGAGATCCCTGGCGTGGCCATCATGAGGCAGTCCAATCGTTTCTTCTTTTGTGGACATACGTCAGGAAAGGTGAGAGGAAAGAGAAACAGGATGTGTCTGTATGATGTTGTGAGCAAAATATGTAAAGGGATATCTTCTTGGGACAGGAGGTGAATACGTGGACTTTCCAAGAATCGCTTTTCTCAAAAGCAAACAATACGTAGTGCGTAGAACGTTACAGGTTTGTGACACAGTTCATGACCTTTCAAAATTAGCAAGAAAGCTGAACATAGAAAGCCTGGAAAGTTTAAAAAGGAAATATTGACAATGTACTGAAAAGAAAAGGGTGGAATTTTTTTTTAATGGGGGTGGGAGACTAAGAACTCTGCCATTGTTTTTTCTGTTTTTATAACGCAACGTAATGGGATGAAAACCTGAGGTGTGTTCTCATCGATCGGAGCAATATTGTGAGATTATGTTGCCATCTTTTTACAAGTAAAATACATCCACATTTCCCTACATTCCTCTTGTCATTTCTGACATGACAGGTGTCTTTGCGAGATCTGCGCACCTTTAAATTGGAGCACGAGTTTGACGCGTACTCGGGCAGCCTTTCCGATTTTGATGTTCATGGCAACCTGCTGGCGGCGTGCGGTTTCTCCAGCCGTGGCCTCAACGGCCTGTCATGTGATCGCTTCCTAATGGTGTACGACCTGCGCATGATGCGAGCTGTTACCCCTCTGCAGGTGCACGTGGATCCGCTGTTCCTCCGCTTCATCCCTACCTACACTTCCCGACTGGCCATTATCTCCCAGACAGGTACATCCTTGCCCACGAGCGTGTCGTGTGCAGAATAAACGGAAGTGCTGGCTGGGTCACTTTCCCCACATGTGGCGCATTTCTATATCTGTCCCTTATGCGTTTATAGGTCACGGTTGATGTGACGACGTAAAATCACTGTTAGGATAAATTGTATCATGGATATTGTGACGTTAAAAAAAATATTTTTCTAAATAAAATGTTAGTTTTCTAATGAAAGAAATTAATATGTTGGCACAAGTATATTTTTGTCTACAACACCGATTTCAAACATTTAATCATACACCTTCAGATCAAAAGCTTTTTAACATCATGTGAAACATTTATGTCTCATTCATGTATATATAAAATATTCTGTCCAGAATCTTGCTTCGAAACTGCCAACTTTTGTCTTGTATTACTGAATGTTTTGTAATTGTCTGCTGGTGCCCCCTGCAGGTCAGTGTCAGTTCTGCGAGCCCACAGGTCTGGCTAACCTGGCTGATATTTTCCACGTGAACACAGTAGGCCAGCTGCTAATGAGCTTCGACGTGTCGAGCAGTAAGCAGGCGCTGGCTTTCGGAGACTCGAGCGGTTGTGTGCACCTGTGGTCCAGCGCCCCCGATGTCTCCTTCAACGACTACTCCAGAGAGACGGAGCTGGCACTGCCGTGCCTCGTAGACTCACTGCCCCAGCTGGACTGGAACCATGAGCTGGTTCCCATTTCTCTGGTGCCCATGCCACTCACCAGCACAGAGCCTCTTCTCTCAGACTGGCCCAGCAACCTCATCACACCCAGCCCCAGGTAGTGCTCGCACACACTTTCACACACATCTCTCATGCGTGTCTGTTAGGGTAACGAAGTCGTCCTTAGGAATTCTTTTAGCGTAGTGCTGCAAATTATGTCGAGCTCGTTTTAAGAAATACAGCCGTTTGTTGTTTGCTGTACACTTCTGCCCTCTGCTGTCTACTAGCAATACGTAGCAGTGTTCCAACTTTTCCAACCTCTCTGACAGACACGCACCTGCCGTTGACCCAGAGATTTTGAGGACGATGAAGACTGTCGGGTTTATTGGATATGCCCCGAACCCTCGTACACGCCCCAGAAATCAGGTACTGCAATCCTATGTCATCACAATCTCAAACATGGGTCCAGTTCAATTCATTATTCATCACATAGTTTTTACAACTGGAAATATGGAATGAACTTTTTTTTTCTTTCCAGTGTGATAATGCTTATTTGATTTGTATTTCTAACATACAGAATTTTATTTATTTGTTTGTTTATTTATTTATTTTTAAGTTACAGTAAGGTTGCAGATGTCACAACGTTAATGCTCATAGCCACAATAGCAGTTACATTTTCATTGGATAGGGTTTCAAAAAAAGATACCATGGGGGCCATACAAAGAACAAGAGTCTAGAGCAGTGGTTTTCAAAGTGGGGGACGAAAAAAAAAAAAGGTTGATTCGTCCAATACTTACTTCCCCCACTGTATAACGTGCATTTAAAAATGCTCTGTGTGTGTTGGTCAGGTTCCTTATAAGATAAAGGAGGTGGAGCTGGAGTATGACAGCTATAACCAGGTTCCAGAGTCTCCAATTGGACGAGATGAGGAGCCACACCTTTACATGGTGCCAAAGAAGTACAGAAAGGTACTGATGTGCCTTATGTAGTGCACCTGATTCAGCTTCTCGATTAACTCTGAAGGTTTTCATGAGGCGGAGCAGGGTGTTTGAATGGCACGTTTGCTTGGATGACTTGAATTTTGGGAACACAGGAAAAGGCTTTTTATGTGAAGAACTGACTAAAATAAGTTGGCAGTGTTTCTATGTTAAATTTTCTGTCCTCCACAAAGACAACACTGATGTTCTTGGATTAAAAAAATAAATAAATGGACTGCTTGAAAGTCCTCGAATTTCATTTTGAGGCTTCCAGTGCGAGTGCAGTGATATTTGAGTTTGTGATATAAGTAAATCTGAACGCAACACCTCAATCTCCACCAGGTCACCATCAAATACTCCAAACTGGGGCTGGAGGACTTTGACTTCAAGCATTACAACAGAACTCTGTTTGCTGGTTTGGAGCCTCATATACCCAATGCTTACTGTAACTGTATGATCCAGGTAGGAACATGTTCACGTAAACATGGATTTAGAATTGTATATGGGAATCGTGGTTCAAGAGTTTTTTTTTGTTTTGTTTTTTTTTTAACTTGGGATCATTTTTGCTTGATCTTGTGTTGAGGAATTGCCCAAAGAAGAAGGTTAAAATCTTTCAACAAATCATTAAGTGCATGGGGAATTGTGCTGTTGATTTAAAGGCTGCTGGAAATCCACAGGTTTCCCTGGGAATCATCAGTTAACGAGTACCTTTCTCTCTCCTTGGTGCCAAGGTGTTGTATTTCCTGGAGCCAATTAGATGCTTGGTGCAGAATCACCTGTGTCAGAAGGAGTTCTGTTTGGCCTGTGAGCTCGGCTTCCTCTTTCATATGCTGGATCTGAGCAGAGGAGACCCCTGCCAGGTACACGCCATCTTACCGGTTAACGATAAAATACGTATCTAATCTCGCATCATTAAAGATCTTTGCTTGCATTCATGCTTCTAGTAGTGCTTGGAGATGATGATGATGATGATGATGATGATGATATGACGGGAAAAATCCTTCTTAAAGACGCACTTCTGCTCTCCAGGCCAGTAATTTCCTGCGGGCGTTCCGGACCATCCCTGAAGCGTCGGCTCTCGGCTTGATCCTGGCCGATTCTGACGAGCAGACGGGCAAAGCCAGGCTCGGTCGCCTAATCCAGAGCTGGAACTGCTTCATCCTCACACAGCTGCATCAGGAAACTCAGGAGCAGGAAGGACCTCAGGCTTACAGAGGGACCAGCAGGTGAGACGGACATTCGCATGAACACACGATGAAGTGACGGGTGACCATTCGTTTCTGATGGAAGTGTGCAGCCGAGATAAAAGTTGTTATCGTCTAGATATGAAGGACTGCAGGATATAAAGACACTTTATATTTACTTAGACCTCACTACTTCATCTAGCATGTAGTTACCTAGAAATAAACGAATGAAGGAGCGGTTGTACTGCAGTATGGTGTATAGTCTGTATAGTCTTCTTTTTTTTTCTTTTCTTCACTCTCTCTACCTCTATCTCTATTCATTAAAATTTTTGTTGTGTGTTCTCATTGGCTTTGTTTGTTTTGTTTTAGTCCTTCAGCTTTTCTGTTGGTATTGATGCACTTAAATGTCAATTTGAAAAAAAAAAAAAGTCTGGACATAAACGATAAAGGCTGTCGTATTTGTGTGTGTGTTTGCAGTACACTGGGTTCCTCAGGGGAGTCAGTGATCGGCAGGCTGTTTGGCTGTGAGGTGGAGAACAGTAGTCTCTGTCGCTGTGGGAAGGAGACGGTGCGCTCCTCACTCACCCTACTCTTCACCATGCACTACCCTGAGCACAGCTCCCTTGGTAATAACACACACACACACACACACACACACACACACACACATGCGCAAACGCACACACATGCAGTGGCATTCCTGAATGAACACATTCATCGGGACATCATAGAAAATTGCCTCCAATGCTAGTTCTCAGTGAGAAGTTTAATTAACTCAAGCTAGAGAGCTTAATAAAAACAGACCACATCAGCTAGTGTCATAGTATTATTATTATTATTATTATTATTATTATTTCTTTTTTTTTTTTAAATAGAAAAGTTCCCAGAATATAACTTTGCTGACATCCTGAAGAAGAGCATCTGTCTGGAGCAGAGCACACAGGCCTGGTGTGAAAACTGTGAAAAATATCAGCCCACAGTACGTCTCTTTCACTCTGTCAGTCTGTGTAGATTTGTCTGTTTCTTTCACGCCTGATCAAACTGTAAACCTTATCAGCTCTTCCACGACAGTCCTGTTGAATTCTCCTTTCTGATTGGTTAGAAGGTGTTGATTTATTTTTCTTTAACAGCAGCTCAGACAGTATTCCCGACGTCAAGGTTTAAACGTGTTGAATTGAATGTGTGTAATTGTTGCCGTGGTGACGGTTTCTGTCAGAGTCTGAAGAAAACCCTTTCAGGACAGAGCAGGTTATGCATGACGGTTTCTCTGTAATGTGAGAAGCTACGTTGTGTGTGGTGGGTTTTTTTTTTTTTTTTTTTTTTTTTTTTTTTTTTTTGTGTGTGTGTGTTATTAACTTTAAGAGAGGGAAAGAATTTGAGGATACTGAGGAAATTTTAGATATGTTTACAGCTGCTGTAACGTAATTAATAACAAGAACTAACTTGTTTTAAAGACATTCCGTGACATATATTTAACTATAAACAGGTAGAAAGTATGATGTGTCATTTTGTAATTAGTAAAAAGGTTAATCATTAGCTGCTGAGGAATAAAACATACTTAACCCTTCCTACTAGAGGACAAAATGTTTAACTCGTAGTGATGTTCACTAATTGACAGATTTTGCTGTAAAAACCCTGGTGTGTGTGTGTGTGTGTGTGTGTGTGTGTGTGTGTGTAGGTGCAGACAAGGAACATCCGTTGTCTGCCTGATGTGTTGGTGGTAAACTGTGAGGTGAACAGTGTGAAAGAAGCAGAGTTCTGGAAAGCCCAAGCTGAGGTGAGAATCTGAAGGTTGTACAAAGTGACGTTAATCTTTAACAATTCTTTCAAACTGGATTTCAGGCACAACAGCTGCAGCACAACGTCACCCACCTTCTTGTTTGTTTTGAGTTGAGCGGGACACGTGACTAAAAATACATCATTGTTTTTGAATATCTCCGTTTTCTCAGTTCACACTACAACAAAAGCGCCGTCTCGGTGTGACCGGAACGCCAAAACGTGCACTGCCGGCCACACTCATTCTTTATTTTTATTTTCCCCTCACATTTTAGAATAATAATAAAGTCATAAAAACTCTAGGGTAACACAAATGGAACTATGGGAATTATGTTGTGGTAAAAAATCCAAAATAATTTAATATTTAGGCATCTTCAAAGTAGACGCCCTTTTTGTCTAGAATTTCCAGAAATGTATTCTTGCCGTTTTCTCATCCGATTTCTTGAGGAATTTCCCTGAGATGCTTTTTAATCAGTATTAAAGAAGTTCACACCAATGCTGGACTCTTATCGGCTGCTTTTCGGAAATATTTCGCTGCGAGTCGTCTGTTTAAAACAATATATTTTTGTAAATAAAATGTTCGTTTTCTAATGAAAGAAATGAACATGTTGGCGCGCTGATATTTTTGTCTACAGCACCGATTTCACACACTTAATCACACACCTTCAGATCAAAAGCTTTTTTAAGATCATAAGAAACATTTCGGTCGAGTGTTCACAAACTTTTGACCGGTAGTGTAGAGAAAAAGAAGCGTTTTCAAATTCACCTGGATTAATGTGGATGTAGCTATACTGTAAAATATCAACTGGTTTGATTTTAAACCTCTAGCAACATCTTGAAATATATATTTAAAAAAAGAGAAAGAAAAAGAACAAGAAGATTTCAGATCAAACTGATGCACACTAGCTGAACTCTGATTCCAAAGCAGACACAGATTCAGGTTCCTGGGATTTAGTGTCCTGTCAGGGTTAGTGATTATTTAGATATTATTGGTCGAATGTGCTAACCCGTTTGTACATGTGTTTTGATGTGCAGTACTCCTTCAACAAGGCACTGAAGAAAGAAGCTGCAGAGCCACCAAAGCCCAAAGAGCCTCTTCCTACAGAGTGGTGCTTAGAGTAATACTGAAACGCACTGCACCTAGCCGACATCCTACTACATACACACTACTCAAAGCCCTCAAAACCAGATCAGAATAAAATATCAATGAAAGTTTGCGTTTTTTTTTTGTTTGTTTTTCCATGGCAACCAAGTTCCTACTCACAGTCTTGACATTATCCTGACCTATATCTATTATTATTATTATTATTATTATTATTATTATTTCTGTTCATGTACTTCTAACTTGTGAACAGGGATGAGGTCGGCAATGCGGAAGGTTTAACCTTTGACACACGAGCAGAGGACCTGAGGCATGTGTGGATTCCACAGAGTCTAAAGATGTGCATTAATAAGACACACGGTCTGGAGGTGTGCAGCTGGCTCGAGACTGATGAGGTGAGGATGTCTTGAGTGCTTGGTCTTGCACAATATTATTCAAAGATCATGGCACATAAGAGCATATACAATGAATCGTCCTGCACACGATTCTCAAAACGCACACCAGATGGCGCCATTTATCGGTGTATCCGATATTACAAAACCGATATCCGAATATGGAAAAATATATTTGTAAAACCGATTATCGTTCGTTCAGGAGGCGGCTGTTTTGGGTTAAGCCTTTATTTGTGCCCTTTTTGTTTTCTTTGTTCTGTAGTTAAGTCCAGAGGAAGAGTCTGAGGGCGCTGCTGTATATGACCTGGTGGTCACTGTGCCTCACATTCTCGACCCCCGTACAGGTGGAAACCTGGTGGCTCATATCAAAGTGGGAGAGACGTACCACCAGAGGAAAGAGGTCAGACACCCTGTGATTGTGAATTTCAGCTCAAGCTGTCATTTGATAGTAATGATTAATAACTGAGAGACACAGACAGGTAGATAGATAGATAAACAGATCAGTTGGGAAAAAAATAAAACAATTGAAGGCTTAATGGTACCAATTAGCATGTTTATATCAGGTTTGACCGAAAGGTGCAGTGGATTATTGAAAAATGAATTGTGGGGAGAGGTTAACTCATGCACTAATATCTTTACTGTTATGTTACACAAATAATTTGCCTCAGGAACGTTTACCTTACCCTTCATTACTTCCTCAATATCAGCCTATGCTATACTGTAAGGCTAGAAGTATGTGAACCCCTGACCATGGCACTCATATGTGGGCCTCCCCCCAAACTTTGTTGCTACAAATTTGAAAGCACACAATGTCCCTATGCACAAAGCGAGCTCCATAAAGACATAGTTTGCCAAAGTTGATGTGGAAGAACTTGACTGTCCTGCACAGAGCCCTCACCTCAACCCCTCTGAACACCTTTTGGATGAACTGGAACACCGACTGCACCCCAGACCTCCTCAACATCCCAACATCAGTACCTGATCTCGCTAATGCTCTTGTGTCTGAAGGAGCACAAATCTCCACAGCTATGCTCTGAAATCTAGTGAAAATCCTTCCCACAAGACTGGAGGTTATATAGTATCTCACAAAAGTGAGTACACCCCTCACATTTTTGTAAATATTTGATGATATCTTTTCATGTGACAACACTGAAGAAATGACAATTTGCTACAATGTAAAGTAGTGAGTGTACAGCTTGTGTAACAGTGTAAATGTGCCGTCCCCTCAAAATAACTCACCACACAGCCATTAATGTCTAAACCGCTGGCAACAACATCCACCAGCTCCGTGATGTCGTCATGGAGGAGTGGAAGAGGACTCCAGTGGCAACCTGTGAAGCTCTGGTGAACTCCATGCCCAAGAGGGTTAAGGCAGTGCTGGAAAATAATGGTGGCCACACAAAATATTGACACTTTGGGCCCAATTTGGACATTTTCATTTAGGGGTGTTCACTTAGAGGTGTACTCACTTTTGTTGCCAGCGGTTTAAACATTAATGGCTGTGTGTAGAGTTATTTTGAGGGGACAGCAAATTTACACTCTTACACAAGCTGTACACTCACTACTTTACATTGTAGCAAAGTGACATTTCTTCAGTGTTGTCACATTAAAAGATATAATTAAATATTTACAAAAATGTGAGGGGTGTACTCACTTTTGTGAGATACTGTAATAACAGCAAAGGGGGAATAAATCTGTGTTAATACCCTTGGTTTTGGAATGGGAAGACATGTGTGATGGTCAAGTGTCCGCATACTTTTGACTATATCGTTTCTTAAATTTGGTAGCAGTGACAAAACGTTCATTTTGTTCATTTAGAGGTCCTGAATAAAAGCTTTTGTTCCTTTATAGGGGGTCACACATCAGCAGTGGTACCTCTTCAATGACTTCCTGATTGAGCCCATTGATAAGGTAAAGCCGTACACATTAGATCTAAATGTTCGTACCGTTCTTTTCTGTGAGGAAACGAGTCCTAAGAAAGCGTTTGTGTCCCTCAGACTGAAGCGGCTCAGTTTGATTTAAGCTGGAAGGTGCCGGCCATCGTTTACTACGCCAGGAGGAACTACCATACTAAATATGACCTGCGCAGTAAGATTTTTCACCATGAAAAGTTTATATTTCACACATCTCATAAAGGTATGTTAACGTGGCCCATTAGTCCCTTATCAGAGCTGTCTTTCTGAAAATACTCCGGTATCATCCACAGTTAAAAACCCGATTGAAGCCAACGTCCTGCTGACAGAAGCATCACTGGCCCGCAAACAGAGGAAGAGTCACGCTACATTCATCCCTCTGATGGTGAGTGAGATGCCTCAGGCTGGAGACCTTGTGGGACTGGACGCAGAGTTTGTCACGCTCAATCAGGTCAGTGAAAAAGCACTCTAGGTTTTGTTTAAATATCTTTTCTCTAAAAGCAGAAAAGCTTTTACCCTCTCATTGCGTGATTGAGGTCGTGAGTTTGAATCCCGACGATGAACAAAATTGTTATTGCTGTCTGGGTAGGAGCGACGGCGTTATTCTTTCCCCTTTCGATCCGAGTGACGCTAAACAATCATAGGCATCTGTTAACTCATGCATGCGGAAGAGTGTCGATAGTGCTTTTATTCTAGGTGTTCAGGTGCGCTGTGACAGCACGAGTAGCAGTTTGAAAAGACCTAGTGGCTTCTGGTGTCTCGGAGGAAGCATGTACAAGTCTTCATGGCATGTTCACTGATGTATCTTTTGCGGTTGAACAGGAAGAGGCGGAGCTACGAAGCGACGGTACCAAGTCCACCATAAAGCCGAGCCAGATGTCTGTGGCTCGTATAACTTGCGTGAGGGGACAGGGGCCAAACGAGGGGGTTCCTTTTATTGACGATTACATTTCAACACAGGAGCAGGTGAGGCGTCTGGCGAATTTGAGCTGATCGAGCTTGATTATTTGAACTGATTCCTTATTTAAATTACTTTACCGTTGATAACCCCATTAGCACCCTGAGTAAACTGAAATACACTTTAGGATACTTTCATTTCATTAAAAAAATAAATCAATCAATTGAAAATTTTCCCTAACTTTTGCTGTAGGTGGTCGATTACTTGACTCAGTACTCGGGAATCAAACCTGGTGACCTGGATGCCAAAATTTCTTCTAAGCACTTAACCACCCTTAAGTCCACTTACCTCAAACTCCGCTTCCTTATCGACACCGGAGTTCGTTTTGTTGGCCACGGTTTACAGAAGGACTTCCGAGTCATAAACCTGCTGGTGAGTTAGATGCACGTCCTCTTGCTGTGCATGCTCTCTATGCCGACATGAAGCGGTATGTAAAATACGTCGGTCAGTTGACCAGCCTACGTTTATTGCTAGTTTCTCATGGAGTTATTACATATTAACATGCTTACTGTGCTTAGGTCCTGAAAGACCAGGTGATAGACACAGTCTACCTCTTCCACATGCCCAGGAAAAGAATGATCTCTCTGCGTTTCCTTGCCTGGTGTTTCCTGGGTAGGTGCTTCCCAGGGTCCTGAACCGTTTGTTACAAAACACTTGAACACAGCATGTATTTTATGACTGAAACATAGCTTTTGCTATAGATGCACATTGTGTCCTCAGTCCAGTCCTTTATATCTGACTTTCTGCTTCAGACTTAAACATTCAGAGTGAGACCCACGACAGTATAGAGGACGCACGCACCGCTCTGCAGCTGTACAGGAAGTACTTAGAGCTGAGCCGTGGGGGGCTGGAGGAGTTCCGGAAAGTGCTAAAGGGCCTTTATGAAAAAGGACGTAAGCTAGACTGGAAAGTGCCAGAGTCAGACTCTGCAGACAGCCAGGGAAGCCCCAAAGGTATGTAACCTGACCAGAATATGACTGTCTGTCAGTACGTGTAGATATTTGGAATCTTGTGAGCAATTTCACAAAACAAAAACCAGTCTTGCGTTCAGAATCGTACCTTACTCATTGTTCCACTACACTGGAAAATGTGTTATGAATTTTTTTTATTATTGTTGTTGATTAATTTAGAAAATCATGAGGACTTTCCAGTTTGACTTTAGCATGACAAACTGTTAGAAAGAAGGGCTGGTGAGGGAAGAACTGTTTCACAAAGCGCTAACTAAGATAACATAACTGTAAACTGATGAATGGATGATGTGAAACTTGATGTGAATTCAGCACTTTATGATGTTATGATTCTTATAGGAAAATAATTTCCTTTACTTGCCTTTTTATTGGTTGTTGCTTAATTTTATTTCTGCCTCAGTGTTAATTTGTTTCTTTCTATGCCTCTGTCAGGTACCGCTGTGTTCCCCTCAGTGCTCGGCTTATGATCAGAGTGAAATTCCTTTTTTGCAGCAGTAACATTCCAGCCAAATGGACTAGCTATTCTTCACTTATCCATCAAGGAGTCCTCGATATCCCTGACAAAGCCAGCTGGTTTATCGCTATAATCATTGCCTCGCTGTTACAAACACTGGAAAAGCAAACACCGATTTATACCACTTATTTTGGGGAAAGTGAACATGCAGTTGGGGGAAAATGACTTGGTTTGATGCATTTGGAATCAGTTCCCTTAGATTGGTTTAACGGAATAGTTTAACAAAAAAAAAGTGCACGTTTTTCACATTACAAGACATGTTTGGTAATGTACAGTGAATCTAAAAAAGTCTACACACCCCTGTTACAACTTTTAATGCGATACCTTTTAATGTTGATATAGCAGCTAAAAAATTAAGTGAATAACAAATACAAATGTTTTAGGGAAGAAAAATAAAAAAATCTCGAAATAACCAACCCCTTGTGAACACCCCTTAACTTATACTTTGTTAAAGCACCCTTTGCTACAGCACTCAGGCTTTTTGGTTAAGAGTCTACCAACTTCGTACATGATTTGACAATGTCCTCAAACTCTGATAATGTTTAATTTCATTTTATTCATTTCATTTTGATAAGACTTTTTATAGACTCGTCGGTGAGTGTATGATTACATTGACTACATTTGTGGTAATTAAATTTTTGCTCAGATTATCCCTTTTAGCCTGCGTGGTTAAGACTCCGTGCTAATGACGTGGGTTGAGTTTCCCAAAAGCATAGCAAAGTTAAGATTATTTCATCTTGGAAATTATTTCATCTGTGTTCAGTGTGATACTCGCATTACTGTTTAACGATGATCTTTGTGCGGCAATGCTTTTGGGAAACTCAGAACGGTGTGAGTTCAAATCCCAGCACTGCCAAGATGCCACCGTTGGGCCTTTGAGCAGGACTCTTAACTCTCATCTGCTTGGCAAAACTGTAAGGCACTTGACGGCCCAGTGAGGAATTATATCCAGGACTGATATATTTGCCACTCCAGTGGGCTTAAACTACATATACTTACATCTGCGTTCATTAACTCAGCAATTTACTGTTCTTGTTTGAGTCACTTTTTATAAGCGATAAAGCGTCTCAAAATGACCATTTAAAGAAATGTTCAAATTGTGTTGTTATTAAATAATACCAGCATTTTGGAATCGGGTGAGCTATCCACATCGAGTCTAGTTTGAAGATAATGGCTATTAGTGACACCTTTTGAATGTGCTTAACGTGCATATTTTGAGATTTTGTCTCTATCTCTGACTTTTTTCCCCCCGCCGTAGCATCACTAATACATCATTTGATGTATGTTTCAGTCCTGGCTGTACACTGACTCCACATCGTACCGGGACAAATTTGCGTCAGCTTTTCCTGTTTTGACCTTCCTGTAGAGTCTGACAGTGCACGTACTGAATTTTTGGTGTTCGTACAGGAAGCCAAAGCAAACAAACTGTTGTGGTGTTTTTTTTTTTTTGTATTTTGTAACCATGATGTATACTTTCATAATGAAGCAGCTGAATAAAAAATTTTTTGGACACTTTGGGTGATTAGGTATCATTAACACTGGGATTACTATAAAGCATGAATTACAAAGGGAAAAGGAGTAGGAATGAAATATACTCCATGATGGACAGCTGATGCTTATAGACAAATTGCATCAAATCAAAAAATAATTGATAATCAAAATTAATCAAAATATATTGTGCTGGTATCTAATTCCTGCCAAGATCCACCGGACATAACAGTAACGCTAAAAGGCTTGAAATCTGTCTGTCTTCGTTTCTCTTTCTACATTTGTTTCATCATCCAGTCTGCCTTTGAAAAGTGCACAATGTGTGCATTATTTGATTATCATTACACATGAATTAGCTGAAATAATTGAACCGTTTACATACTAGATAAAGATATTTAGATACTTAAAACAGCACTAAACCATTTACTATTCTGAAAGGTGTTGATTAATTGACTATAACCGCAGCTCTGACTGTATTGACAGCAGTAGTATAATTTAATTCAAAGTTTAATATTAATGCATGCTTTGTAATAAGTTATAGTTTCTATAGTAACAGCTTACATGATGCTTGTATGGTGGACACGCCACGTAATCTAGGCTAATAATAAATGGATTAAAAAGTATTGTTTTAAATAATAATAATAATAGTTGATATGTGGAAAATTTCAGTAAGGAAACATTTGTGGAAGGAGTCTCCAGTGTCAACACTTTATAACACTACAGTTTTCCACTACAGGGAAGTCTTCAGTATAGAAGACTTTGTGCTTTCTGGTTTCTGAGTAACATGACAAGCTGTGTTTTTATGTTGGTTTTTTTTCTCTTCTAAATTTCTGATGAAGAGAAAAAGAGAGTCTGGTAAGGAAGTGACTTTATAGCTTCTATAATGTATGCTACAATTAATGTATGCTACAATGAAGCTACAATTTAAAAAAAACATTTGAAATTATAATCATTGCCAATTTGCTGTGGTATAAGAGTAATAAAACATTTCTGGATGTGCTATTATTGGAACATAATCAACTTCAGTGTGTTAACAGTAACTCTCCTTCACACTCAGCCACATTACACCACCTTTGTTGATTAATTTCCTATAACAGCATGTCCCATCAGATTTCTTTTCCTTATATACAGTATATTGCTTACTATTACTTACCACCTTACTGTCCATCACTATCTGATTACTTATCTTTTAACATTCAAAGTAAAAAATAAATAAATAAAACCCTTGATATAGTATTTAAGTTTTGCTTGTTTTTTTTTTTTTTTTTTTTTTTTTAAAAAAGACCATTTGTTAAATTCTGAATGATTTCCAGATGCTCCCAAAGTTTACTATTGTGATAATGCATTATGGACATGATGTGTATGAAGCAGGTCATTTTGGTCATTTGCTTGATGTTAAGTGGAGTTTAGGTGCTGCAGATTTGCTCTTATTGATGTGAGATTTTTAATAACAATCTCAGTGACCCGATTTGTTTTTATCCAAGGCTTTGAAGTTTTTTTTTCTTCTATCCAAATGAAGGATTGAATGTATTAACTGGATTCCCTGTAATTAAATTATTTATTTGTTTGTTTGACTGATTATTTATTTATTTTTTAAAGTAACTAATTTTAATGCGCTCATCAGAAAACCATTTTGCATTGTCTTATTCTTCTTATTATAAGAAGCCTTTTTTTAGTGACTTGAAATACTAGATTGTCATAAATTATAACAAAGTTATATTAATACAAATTCATTAAGTTCTTTGATCAAACATGTAATTGGACAATTGTGAAATTCTTGCTGTATCATCTGGACATAAAAAAAAAACAAAAAAAATTTAAATGAAGATGCAGGAAATTCTTTGTGTATGTGCACTGCACTTGTATTGAATTTTATCATACTATCATTATAAGTCATTCCAATTAATGAGTTATCAAGTGAAACTGTGGGGTATTCTGGAAAGTTGGTTATTCTCAGACCTTAGAAAATAGTTATGGCCAGGAAAGAAAAGTGAAGAAATTAAAACTGGCATGCAGGATATAAAATATAAGGGGGGAAAAGCCAACAAAATGACCACATTTTTAAAATATAAAGTGTTAGAAATTGTAAATATAAAACAAAGAAAAAATGAATGAATATATATATATATATATATATATATATATATATATATATATATATATATATATATATATATATATATATATATATATATATATATATATATATTCCATCCTACCTGACAGACCTAACGAACACCCTATGCATTGCACATATTTATGATTTGTACCTAAATTGTTAGCCTAAATGTTAATTGTTCCCTGTCAACAGTGGACGTTTGTAAGCATGGTCCCACATGGTGTCCATAATGAATAGTTAATATAATGGTTAAAGGAAATTTTGGAGAATTTCGATATCATTCAGGACTTAGATAGTCAGAAAGACAAATAATCTTTTTAAAACTTAAATATTATATCAAAAGTTTTCTGCACTTCAGGTGATTAATAGTAAGATTATATGTATGTAAGCATATACTGTATACAAGTGTATATGTATATTATAACTTGCAGTATTACTGTTTAGTTTTATTACTGTTATACCACAGCATTAACCAATCACTCTTATTTTAAGCTACATGTAGCCTACCTTGCTGAAAAAAGCAATAGAACCATCACAGAAATTCTAATGGTTTCCATTACAAATTATAAACCAGTACAAACCATTAGTTGGTCACTATTAAAACAATTACCAAATGGTTTCCATTACGTAGTAGGATGTATTAAGGATGTAGATCCTTAATGGTATCCTCTAGATACAAAATGCCACCAACAGAAGGCCACAAATTACCAGTAGAGACCCACGGGGGGACCATTACAGCTTCCATTAAAACCAATACAATTCCCATTATAAGTATTAGAACCATTAAAAATTCTATGAGGGATTGTATTGTTTTGTTTTGTTTTGTTTGAAATAGAATTTGACACATTTAAAAATGTGGCATATAGGTGAACATATGTATATTTTTAATCCTATATGACAGATTTAATGAAGACTGTATGCATTTTTTTTTTTTGTCTGAAATGTTAGCTTTTCAGACAAAAAAAAAAAATGCATACAGTCTTCATTAAATCTGTCCCCTGGCAACAGTGGAGGTTGTTAGTCTCCTGCTCATATAAATAAATATACATAAATAATTTAATATTGTGTTATGCTTACATATAACTATATATATATATATATATATATATATATATATATATATATATATATATATATATATATATATATATATATATATATAAAAGTTTGACTGACAGTTTATTTAGAACATTTGGCTATTTTATATTTCCGAAAAACCGTCAGTCGACGCTGTGCTACTTAACCGTTTGATTCGACTATATTTCTATGCATATTGCCATGGAAACGGAACAAAGATTTGAAGTAAACGTTGAACAACATTTTTAGACATAAAATGACCTAAAAGCAAAAGTGAGTAAAAACAATCATTTAAAAAAAAAACACACACACACACTTTGGGATTTATTTCCTGAGTACTCAAAATAGTTGAAATGATGATTTACTGAAGTTAAATAGAGATGAAGGCTACAAAGCCATGCACGAGCTATAAAAAAAGGAAACGAAAAAAAAGGGCGTGACGTCACGTTCCCACAATGCACGCGCTCTTCTTCAGCAGCTCGAGCGCCGCTGTGTTTAGAGGGAAAACACCGCAGGCCTGGACAAACTCCAGAAAATAAAGAAAAAAAGAAAGACGGGGGAAATGAAAAGAAAAATGAGAAATGTATTGCAGTAAATGTTTTGGGTGCTGATGGATGCAGGAATGGCAGAGCGAGCGTGTTTTTCGAGCCTGGTTAGTGATCTGATCCGGCACACAAAGTGGACTTTTGCTGGGCTTTAAAGTTTTGTGGTGAGTGCTGCTCTGATGTTTTTAATGCATTTATAATTATTATTTTTTCCCCCTTAAATATCAAATGAATCCGTGGTTCAGATCAAATCTGGTTAAATATCTCATGTGCATAAATATTTATATAGATATTATTATTTTAATTTTTTTTTATGCATAATGTAATTTTTCGATTTAAAAGTGGGGGGAAAAGACTTGCCCGGTAAAAAAGAAAAAAACAACAGAAAAAAAAAGCATTTCGATGACTAATGGTTGAACAAACCTTCACTGAGCATATATACTTTACATATATAATCTATTTATATCTATAGCACATAAAGTTGTTTTTGTGCTTTTTCTCTGATTTTTTCGATTGAGAAAACTTGTTTTTCGATGGATGCCCAAATATGCATGTGTAGTCTAGATGTTTTGTTGCAATTGTGTGATGTGAATGGTGTGTGTGTGTGTGTGTGTGTGTGTGTGTGTGTGTGTGTGTTAGCTGTAGCTGCATGGTGGTGGGATGATGATGATGGGGGTCTAATGCATGCAGCATTACACACTTCTGCTGACTAAGAGCAAAGTTGTTGCACTGAATAAAAAGTCTCTCTCTCTCTCTCTCTCTCTCTCTCTCTATATATATATATATATATATATATATATATATATATATATATGTATATATATATATAAATCTCTCTCTCTATATATATACACACACAGTATTTTACCATTAGTGTCATTTGCATATAAATATTTCCTTTATATTCCACTTTATATACATGAAAAACATCCAAGACATTTTTGTTTCTGGTGCGTTTCCTTTTCTAAAGTGTCAGGTGGTAACCAAATGAGATCGAATTGTTTATATAGACTCTTTCAAATCTAGTAACTTTTACACGCTTCATTTTTTAATAGTTTGAAAAATATCCTATGTCGTGACAGATTTGAAAGAAGGGGAAAAACCCACAAGTATATTTTTTAAGCATATTTAAATTCATATTACAGTCATAGCCTCTTTTTTTTTTTATCTCTTCAGAATTTTGTAAGATTTTAAACATACACAATATAATCTGTAATTGTTATGTCTGGGGTTTTTGGGGAGATTCAAATTATACTGTAATTTTCACTGCAGAATTTTGACGAAAGGAAAAAAAAAACCCCAGTTCTTCTAGGATCGAGACATTAAACATGCATAAAAGAACTTGTAATGATTTATATATAATTATTTCTCTGAGAATGACGTTGCACTTGATTTTTCAGTTGTATTCCATTAGTTATATCGTAATAATTATATTAACAGGCTACACTCACTCGCCTCTACGTAAGATCTTTTTATACGACCCTTTTCATATGGGTGAAATCCTTTCTAATCTCTAAACCTTATGTTTCTGGTAAGCATCTAATTAAGCAGAGGAATTTCAAGTTTATATTTGGTTGTAGCTGAACACTGGATTGAATGAACAGGAAAAAAAGAAAAAAAAGGGCACAAAAAAAACCCCAAACAGTGCAAGTGCAAATGGAAAAATTTTATAGACAGCCTGCTTTAAGTGTACGGCTTTGTACCTGTGCGTCTGTTCCATTTCCTGGCCTTTGATTCATTTCCCTATCTTGAGCATGAAGACTAAAATGAAACGGATCAGAGTGCAACTTAAACAGTTCGAAGGGGATAATATAACAGCTATAAGTTAGAATAAGTTTTATATAACTTATATATATGTTTTAGAAGATTTTTTGTTTAATGGCGGAAGAGTTTAATATAGTAATGTGGTTATTACACGGTCATACATAAAGTTAGTACAGTACAATGCAGTTTTGTAGCAACTCGGTGTTTCATATACACTCACCGGTCACTTTAATAGGAACACCGGTACACCTGCTCATTTATGCGGTTATCTAATCAGCCAATCATATTTCAGCAGCATAAAATACAGCTCAAGAGCTTCAGGTGATGTTCACATCAAACATGTATGTTGGTCGGGCTGCTTGAGCATTTCAGAGACTGCTGATCTTCTGGGATTTTCACACACAACAGCCTGTAGAGTTTACACAGAATGGTACAAAAAAAAAAACATCCTGTGAGCGGAGGAGCTGCTGTCTGAAACACCTGGCTGATGAGAGAGATCAGAGGAGAATAGTAACTCAAATACAACTGTGGTGAGCAGAAACGCATCTCAGCATGCACACAATATAAAAACCTTGAAGTGGAAGGGCTACAACAGCAGAGGATCACATCAGGTTCAAGGACAGAAGAACAAGAACAGGAATCAGAGATTATCATGGGCACAGACTCACGCAAACTGGGAAGTGGAAGACTGGAAACAGACCAGCTGATTTGTTTCAGTTTCGATCCAGATTGCTTCCACTGTCCAGTTTGGTTGAATCTGTGCCTATGTTGGCCTCAGATTTAGGGATGGGGCGATATCTTATCGTTTGAGATATACCGGGAGAAATTCTCCCCGCAATAAGAATTACTCTTCCCGTGATGATAACGATAAAGCCTAGTTGATGACGTATTTCTGTGGGCGACGTTCCGCGACCCTTTCGCATCAAAACGAGTACGACGGAAGGCGGACGTGAAGCCGAGGAGGAGTTTATCGCTAAACGAGGAGCCACCTCTACAATCTGGAACTGGTTTGGTTACAGAAAATCAGTTTTACTTTTAGATCAGTGTTTGTGTTTCTGAGGCTCTCAAGATCACAGCTATCACTTGTAGCTAAAAACAGTGGTGTATGATGCTATGTTTATATCGTAACTGATATCGTTATCGCAATAAATACCAGAAAATATCGTGATATAGTTTTAAGTCCATATCGCCCGTCCCTACTCAGATTCCTGTGCTTGGCTGACAGGAGTGGACCCTGATGTGATCATCTGCTGTTGTAGTACATCCACTTTAAGGTTTGATGTTTTGTGCATGCTGAGATGTTTTTCTGCTCACCATGGTTGTAAAGAGTGTTATATGAGTTATTACATCCTTCCTGGCAGCTCGAACCGATCCGGCCGATTTCCTCTGACCTCTCTTATTAACGAGACGTTTCCACCCACAGAACTGTCACTCACTCGAAGTTTTTTGTTTTTCGCCGATTCTGTGTAAACTCTAGAGATTGTTGTGTGTAACCGCACGAATGTGCAGGTGTACAGCTTTTCCTGATCAAGTGGACAGTGAGTGTATACGGTCCCCTCCGAAAGTATCGGAACGGCAAGGCCGGTTTATTTTATTTTAGTCTTTGCTGTCCTGTAGACCGAAGAGATTTGGGTTGGAGATCAAAAGATAAATATGAGAAGAGAGTTTAGAATTTCAGCTTTTATCTCCTGGTATTTATGTGTAGATGTGTTAAACGACATACAACACACTTACAACGATGTACTGAGCAACAGACATCAAATGGTCGGCTAAAGAAAACAACAGCAGCTGATGACAGAAACATTGTGAGAGCTGTGAGGTAAAACCCAAAAACAACAGTCAGTGGCATCGACAACAACCTCCAAAGGGCAGGGCTGAAGGTCTCACAATCCACTGTTCGAAGAAGACTTCGAGAGCAGAAATATAGAGGCCATACCACAAGATGCAAACCACTCATCAGCAGTAGGAATCGGAAAGTCAGATTGGAATTCTTAAAGAAATACAGAGATGAACCACAAAAGTTCTGGAACCAAGATTATCCTCTACCAAAGTGATAGAAAGACCAAAGTGTGGAGAAAGAAAGGATCTGCTCATGATCCAAAACATACAAGCTCATCTGTGAAACATGGTGGAGGTAGTGTCATGGCTTGGGCTTGCATGGCTGCTTCTGGAACATTCTCACTGATCCGTATTGATGATGGAAATCATGATGGTAGCAGCGGAATGAATTCAGAAGTGTACAGGAACATTTTATCTGCCAATTTACAGAGAAATGCATCCCAATTAATCTGGAGGAACTTCATCACGCAGCAAGACAACGATCCAAAACACACTGCCAACTCAGCAACCCGACCCCCCCACCCCCGAAACAACCAACAACTGAAGGAGGCTGCAGTAAAAGCCTGGAAAACCATCACAAAAGAAGAAACCAACAGTTTGTTGATGTCATTGAGTCACAGGCTTGATGCAGTTAGATATGCAAGAGATATGCAACCAAATAGTAAGTGTTATTTACTTTAATTTACTTCAAGGCTTATTTGTTTGTATATTAATGCTCACCTAAAAATTCGGTGTTCTAATACAAAATGTTCTATGTTTTATTTTGTTTAACACATCTAGATGTACATACCAGGAAATAAAAGCTGAAATCCTAAACTTTCATCTTTTGATCTCCACCTTTTGATCTCAAACCCAAATGTCTTTGGTGTAAAGTACAAAGAAATGAACCGGCCTTGCCGTCCCAATGGTTTTAGAGGGGACTGTATACGTATGAAGTGCAGAAAAGAGTCGAGTAGAGAGCTTTATTGTAATTTTAGCCTTATAGTATAATATATAGTCGAATGAAATGGTGCAATATGTAGTGCAAATTGTGAATGTTCCAGTGCAAATGGACAACAGAACACAAGACAATAAATGAATGCTGAGTAAGTCGACTCAGTACAATAGAAAGAGCTTAATAAATACAACACCTGGTCTATAACTAAAGCTAAACTTTATCGCATATTTGTGTCTTTGTGCAGGATGTTGAATATGCAAAAGGACTTCCAACCATCTCAAGAGAAGTTATATGACAAAGTTGGATCTCTGGTATTCTGAATCCCATCGACTCTTATATATGTATATTTATACATAATCGTAAAACCCATCATAATCATGCTGTGCAAAAAATGGCTTCTCCTAGATGTCCAAGCACAAACGTCCTAAAAACTGCTCGTACGTATGAAACGATGTTCCATGGAAAGGAGCAGCTAAACAGCCACCTACAGACTCATGACTCCAACAAGCAAGACCTGCAGTGTGAAGAGTGTGGCAAACACTACAACACTCGGCTGGGTCTGAGACGCCACGTGGCTACCCACGCCACGTCTGTGACCGGAGATCTTACCTGCAAGGTGTGCCGTCAGGTTTTTGGAAGCATGCCGACTCTCCTCGAGCACCTGAGCACTCATACCGGCCGACCTCCACCAGGCGTAGCCGTGCGGGAGCGAAAGCACCAGTGTGAGCGCTGCGGCCGGCGCTTCTTCACTCGAAAGGATGTGAGGCGTCACGCTGTGGTGCACACAGGCAGAAGGGATTTCCTGTGCCCTCGCTGTGCTCAGCGCTTCGGCCGACGTGACCACCTTACACGCCACTTGAAGAAGAGTCATGCCCAGGAGCTGGACGTCCTCACGTCTGCACCCTCCAGTGTGGTAAAGGAAGAACCAAGTCTGACCATGTGCACCTCGGGATCCCCTAAGGATGCCTCGGAAGCCTTTTCGATGGGTATATTCAACCCCCAAGGTCTGCAGGGTGCCTCTGCCTCCGGGGTCAGTCACCATCACCCTGTGGTGCCTGGGTCCCTATCCAGCCCAATGGGTGTGGGCTGCTATTTTGAGCCAAGCAAGCACCAGCCCCACCAGTACCACGAGGCTCAGCGATACCAGCCTGCCTCCGCTACCTCATATCTGAAAGCTGAGATGGAGAACTTCCTGAATGAGCTCCAGTGTGGCCCGATGCCACCTCAGGCTACAGTTGCAACCTCTGCATCCAGACCGAGCGACCTTCTTCCTGATAGTCTGGGAGGTCCGAGTGCCCACTTCACCCTCAGGAACTCCTTCACCACTGCCGAGCCTTCGCCTACCGCTGCTAACGTGGACCTCTCACCACTGCTGGGCTTCCTGCCATTTGGCCTCCCACCGTACAGTTCAGGGGGCCTTGTGATGGGATACTCTACCACTACCACAGATTGCTCGCCGACTCCTACCTCTCAGCTCTCTGGGCCACTCGCCTCGTTTCAGCCACAGCCGCTGCACGAGCCTCAGGCCTTGGGGCATTTAAATCAGCCTCCTGGTTTCTCTCCTACTCTACCTCGATTCCATCAGGCCTTCCAACAGTGATGTTTCTTTTAAAACCTGAGTGACAAGTATTCTTGCCAAATGGCATACACATAAATCGAAGCGCTCAGTGGACTTGTTCGATTGAAGGCTCTTACTTTACAGTTACTGCTCACTAAATTCTGTAGAATAATAATAATTTCTGAGAATTTTGGATTGACTAGAGGTTGTTTTAGAATAGTTTTGACTTCGTTTTTGTTTTTGTTTTTTCTTAGTAGGTCAACAGTTTATTTGGTTGTAGTGATTTTACGGTGTTATTTAGATCGATTTAGTATTGAGAAGTCCGCATTGAACTAAACTGAGGAAATACGATGCTGTGCGAAAACTCAGAGACCACCGTTTATTCAACTTCCGGTCAAGATGGCAGTTCAATGAAAGTTCTTAATTTCTCCACATCAGTAATGCAGGAAACGTGTATTTAACTGGAAACTAAACAAAAGCCGTACAAAAGTACGTGAATTTATGTGCGCGTGGATGGATTCCTGCTTAACACACAGTGTTCCTCGGATACTCTCCACTGCAATTCACGCCAGAAGCCAACACAACTACGCTCTTTACAGTTTTAAAGCTAGAATTTGTACGCCTTCTTTAGTTGGCCCACTGGGGGGGGTGGGATCTAAAAAATTAAGAACCCATACCTTTTGCAAAGAACTCTTGAAACAGGTTTACTTTGTTAACTCTTTACTTTGCGGAGTTTTCCATATTTCCAACAAGATGCAGCTGCGATCTCTCAACAAAAGGCGTTCCTAAAAGTCTCACTGACATTACGTTAAGACTTACCGTTTAAAAGTGACACTCGCGTTCGAACAAGGCCGTGTGCGTCGAAAATAGCTATAGGAGATCTTTTTGAGACGGATACTTACCTTGCATATGGAAGTGGAAAGTCAAAGGAAGTTATGTTGTAAAGCACCGGAATTTCCACATCCTGATGTGTGGAGAAACGGAACCTTAACGATGATGGCTAACCCTAACTCTAGATCACTGCATAAATAGTTGTGCCCAAAAGTTTGCATACCCCTTGCAGAATCTGTAATTTATCAAAATTACCCCGTTCAAAAGTTTACATACCGTTGATTCGTAATACTGTTTGTCGTTACCTGGATGATCCACGACTGTTTTTTTGTTTTGTGATAGTTGATAGTTGTTTTGTGAGCTGTTAAACTTTTGAACAGGATGATCGGTGTGGTAAATTGTTAGTATTTTGTCTTCTGGGAGACATGTAACTATTTTATTTAGTGTCTGAAGGGTAGTACAAAACGAGAAAAAAAAAAAGATCTTTAAACAAAATTATAACAATTTACACCGATCATCCTGTCCAAAAGTTTACATCCCCCTGGCTCCTAATGTATCGTGTTGCCTTCTTGAGCATCAGTGAATGTTCGCACCTTTTGTGATAGTCGTGTACGAGTCCCTCAGTCGTCCTCAGTGTGAAAAGATGGATCTCGACGTCATATAGACGCTGTTGGAAAGGGATCACATATGCAGAATATGCAGGAAAAGTAAAGAATGTGCAGGTCCTGGAGGATTTTTCTGAAGAACAGTGGGCAGTTTAACCGCTCAGGACAAGCAAGGGACTTGTGAAGAACTCTCACAAAACAAAAGAACATTCGTGGATCATCCAGGTAATGACACACAGTATTAAGAATCAAGGGTATGTAAACTTTTGAACGGGGTAATTTTGATCAATTCAGCTATTATCTTGTCTTATGGACTATATGTAAACATCTGTTATGTGAAATAGTTTATACAGGACAGCACTAAATCAAAGAAACAACATGGGATTTTTATGATCCCTCTTATTTTGTTAACAGTATTAAGATTTAGCAGATTCTGTAAGGGGTGTGCAAACTTTTGGGCACAACTGTATCACGCTGAGATGAACGGTAGTTAGAGATGGCCAAAAAAATCAATCATAATAAATCAAGCTCCACTCTTGTTTTAAATATGAATATCTAACACTGAGAAGACAGCTGGGTCTGAAAGGATGTCAAAAAGCCTTTTCTGAAAAAAAGTTTTTAAAAAGAATTTAAAAATAAATACATTTTAAACCACAAGAAAGGAATTTTTGACAGTATGTACACTCCCAAGAAAGAAACAGAAAAACTCTTAGGACTATGACGAGGATCAAGTGGAGTTTTTTGGAAGTGCAACAACATCGGAAGGCATTGGGATGCTGAATAAACGCTGATAAATACTTGGAGAATATAATGCAATTTAGACCGTTTTCTGGGAACTAATTCATTCTACAGCGAGATAACGAGCCCAAGCATGGGGCTAAGAAGATTGAGATGAGGTGTCGAAACTAGCTGCTATCCCAGAGTCCAATTCTCAATATTAACAAACATCTTTGGGATTCTTTTTGGGTACTAGAGATGTTATCAAAAAACAAACAAACCGTGGTATCATCCTTGGGGATTTCTTTAAGAACCGCACACAGAGATTGAAAGCTGTAATAAAGATAAGGGTAGACATGCTAAATACTGAAATGTCAGATCTTTAGTTGTGCGGCTTAAGTGTGTACGTTCCCGGAGTCACTTCGACACTGAAAAACAAATTACGTGCACTTGATGTCCATTTTGGCTGGAAATGAAGTAAACAAAAGGGTTGTCTCTGACTTTTGCACAGTTCTGTACCTTGTAATATTCTTTGGATAAAGAGACTGGATTATCACAGTGTTCTCCATTGTACAAGCACTTTTTCTCAGTCAGAAGCACTTCCATGACTTAAGAGTCAGTTTGAACTGTGGTCTCATTCACATCTCAACTCGCAGCTCACTCAGTACATAATCTACCTCTTTTAGTGGACTTCTCCGCAGGGGAGCCTTCTTCCTATCATGATATTGGCTAGAGACGCAAAGTGAATCCTTGTACGAAATGATGTAGTGGATGTAGAGAACTTTTTTTTTTTTTTTTTTTTAAGTGGGGATTTTAGAGTGCATTTCAGTAGTAATGAAACTGAGACAACTATAGATTCAGGAGTTATCAAAAAAAAAAGTAGCTTTTATTCTTGGTGTTTTAGCATTTAAGGTGAAATTTAAACATGTGCTGTTGCGTTCTGCAGATTGATGACGTACGGAACGACTGTAAAGAGTGAACGCCAATTTCGTTCGTCTCGTTCCCTGTAACTCTTCATTTCTCTCTGTTCATTCCAGAAAGTTCATTGTAAAAGCAAATGATTTCAAATATAAAGTAGCTAACAATGATGCTGAAAATCGGATCGCTACTGAAGGAACATATGATTTCTGGTTCCTTACAGCAGGAAGTTACTTCACTTCTTTTTTTCTTTTTCTTTTTTAGCTCATCTGGATTTTTTAAAGACCCCCAAGAGAAAAAGAAATACTGTTTTTGATCCTTTTATCCAATCTAAAACAAAGTATTTTGTCTTATGTGATTTCTGTTGCGTTCCTCTTACGGATGTTACATAAATTAATGACACCATTTTCTGCAAATGGCACGACTCCGGAGCAGAAGTTCATTGGCGAGATGAACTCAGTTTCTGCAACAGAAGGAAAACAGGCCTGAGTCTAAACGGACTGGAAACCAATGTTACTGTGATGTGTTTGGACTCAGACGTAAACTACCTCAGACGTATCTGCAACTGTGTTTATGTGGGTATCTCACTGGAGTAAGATGGTTTACATCTTTAATATGTCCAATCGTGGCACTTGTTGTCTTTCAATTGGCCTTTTGTCAAGTCTTTTTCACGTTTTCAGGAAAAAAAGGCTGAATTCATTTAATGTACTTAGTAACAAATTCATGGATGACAGAGAAAATAAAATAAAGTATCTTCAAGACTTCCGAGTATTTTCATTCTTTTAACCGACCTTATAATTAAATAAACAAGTTTGTGATCTGAACTAACTTTTTGACTGCTTTTCGAGAAAGAACAGCATATGAATGTATACATATTTTGCTCAAAACATTCTTCTAGACTTACAATTTAGCACACTTTTGATTATTTTTATTGATTTATTTTTCTTTGCTTTACAGGAGAAATGTGTTTTGTTTTTATTATTTAAGAAAATGATCAATGCCTTGGTGGTGTAGAACCAATTTTCCAAAGATTACCATTTTTAGTTTATTAATGAACGATACAATACTTTTTATCCTTTTATATTTACATTCAGTGTTGTGGAACGTCCCTGAAACACGTTTCTGGTGTCATTTATGTTACACTTAGGTTTTTTTTTTTTGCAGTTTGATATGGTGTATGCAAAGAATCTCTAATATAAATTATCTAACCTGATGTTCAAAATGAAGTAACTAAGTCTGGGGGTGGTTAGTTCGTTAGTTGTCCCACTGAGGATCAAGAACAAACCTCTCAGTAGTGTTCCCTATCAGAAAAAAACTTTTAGGAGGTTTTAAGAACCATTAATTAGCCAATGAAACTTCAAAGGAACCCTTGAAAAAGTACAAAGTACCACAGTTTGAAATTGCTGCCAAGTTATAGATATTAAGAAAAAAATAATTACCAATAATTTGGAGTTTGTGACATATCATTACCCAGTTAATACACCTTTAGAAAAAAAAAATCACTTCAGTGGTTCTTTGCCTAAAATGAATGTTTTTTAGTTTCCACAAAGAGGAACCCTAAAGATAGGAAAACCCTTTGTTGACACATTTAATTAGATCGTTTATGAATACGGATGCTGCATGGTTTTAGTATTGTCACTTCTTTAGTCACAAAATGTTTAATGAGAAACGGGGGTCATGAGTGCCGCCCGTTTCAACGATGTGAACAGGAAATCATAATAAGATGAATGTGATGGGGAATAAATAATCTGCAATTAGCGGTCTCACTGAAGATGCATTTTTGTTAACTTTAGGAAGGCAAATTATTTCTGAGAAATGAATTTGGTTTGTAATAATTGTAGTATAAAAATAGTGTCATAAATGTATTATAATTGAATCAAAATAAATTATACAGTATATAAGGGCGTAATAGAATTACCTAAAATAAAGTTTTTCTCATATACGGATGCGTAGATGCTGAGTCATTTAACTCGCCACCTTCTGAGGGGAGAACAGTTCCACCTAAGGTTCTTTGGTTATTCAGTATATTGGATCTGTGCGTTAGGTCTAATAAACCTGCTGCTGTCTGTGTCATTAATGTTCATCAAACAACAAAAGACAAAGAGAAAATCACTCACTCACTCCTTTGATAGAATAACTTCAGTAAATGTAATAAGAATCAATGTATATATCATACAGTGAAGTCTTTTTTTATTTTACATTTAATTGCTTTATTCAATTTCTGTAGTATTTCTTACTTGAATATTACCGATAGACCTACCCGAGAAAACGTATCGTTATCGTGAAATAAGATTGTAGTTGTATCGCCCGCCCCTAAACATTAGCATTTGGTGATTCCAGTCTTGAATTTCACGTAAAATGTGAAACGTACTTCTTAATGTAGTAAATATCATTAACCCTGCTGAGAAGGATTATTTTTTATTCACAGACAGATTAAAAGCAGTAATAAAGCGTGAAGCTTGTTGTTATGACGTGCTGCTGATTGTAACTCCACTCTGTAGTCTCTCTCTCAGACTATATAACTGTGGGGGAGAGGCATCAAATCACTGAAATGTCAACTCCAACTGGAGGACGCAATATAGTGTGATACAATAACAAAACAGGTTCGTTTGTATTTTCATACACTTGTAATATAATAAAAATTTCTATATCCCTTTTCGATAGGAAACTAGTTGAGGTGCTGATGACATGAAATACAAATATTAAATGGCAATGGTAAGATGTAATAGTGGTATTTTTTTGTTACATTTATGTTGCCATTGGTTTGTGAAGGTTAAAATATGAATATAACAGCTCAGTGTTGAGTGTATAAATTGCAATTTCAAATCTTTTTTCAATTTAATTACTTTCTGGACTCGATTCGGGCTCGGCCATTAAGGACTTGGACTTGGGTCCAACTTGGCCCCTTTTGGACTCGGACTCGGCCATTAAGGATTCGAATTTGGGTCCAACTTGGCCCCTTTTGGACTCAGACTCGGCCATTAAGGACTCGGACTTGGGTCCAACTCTGCCTCTTTTGGACTCAGACCCAGACTCGATTGGTTAAGGACTTGGTCGCCACTGGAACTCGACAAAGGTGGACTCGAACCCGACACTAGTGTTAACTGTCAAGGACCCTTCATGAACCCATTTTATGTTTTAAGTGCATCTATATTTAAGACCATACGCTTAAACATACACTTCCTCAAGGATTTAATTACATTTAAGGACATAGATGTGTGGGGGCTTCAGTACTATAACTCAAGTGGATTTTTGGATGTTGTATTTTTGACTGTAATATAAAGAGCTATTTCACTGAAGGGAAGCTGTAAGATCATCTTTTCATGTTTGACAACGAACGTGAGCAGAAACAATGACCTGCTTGTTTCAGCTCATTTTAAAACCAAACGTACTTGATAACGCTTTTATAATATTTCTAACACAGCCAGCACTGTGAATCGTTAGTTATTGTATTGTAATTTTTATTGTATTGTTATGAAATTGTTAACATTTCTATTTTTATTTCTACGTTCCAAACAGGCAAATGCACGGACAGCTAAAGCAACCCGGAAGCCCAGGCGAAGGACTCTTGGTTGATTCTCAAATGACTCCCTAGTGTACACATAGTGCACTAGATAGGGCGTAGAAGCCCATAATTCACAACCTATTTAGTGCACTTCGGTAGGAAGTTAGGAGCGGTTTGGAGTTCAGCCACTGGTTTGTGGGAGTTTGGCTCTACTGTGTGTTTTATGGCTTTTATACACATCTGGGAAGCAAAAATAGATGTAACCGAGCAAATATATTTTATTTATATATATAAGTCGCTGTTGTTGTTTGTGTTAAAAAGCTACAGATGATAACCATATCCATGTACTAGCTGGGTAATTCGCTGGATGAGTGTTTTCTTCCCAGCAGAAATGGCAGACGAGGCTCTTTTTCAGTTCCTCCATAATGAACTTATACAGTATGTCAACAACGCAGAAAGCGGAGAAAATGTAAGATATAATATTATAAAGTTACAGGTTTAATCTATAATAATATTATTTTACAAGGAGTTAAGTTATAAAATGTTAGTTTTAGGTTAGATATAAGTGTTGAATGCCTTTAACTAACTGGTTGGTGTCAGTTGGTGATATTTCAGTGTAATTAAATGTATATACTCTCTGTGAATAAATGTGTCTTTTTTTTATAAATTTCTTAACAAATATACGGAACATTTTTCGTGTCCAGGAAAACGGACGGTGTGTTTCTAAGCTTGAGAACATGGGATTTCGTGTGGGACAAGGTCTCATTGAAAGGCAAGTCAATATTGAGTGTGTATTTAAATATGGCTGTAATTATTTAGTTTTTTTCATTGTATAATATCTTCTATCTTGATTAATCAAGTGACTGACAATTCTGCCAAGACAAATTTCACATAGACGCAAAACTAATAAGCATAATTGAATTGAATTAATTTACTGTGTCACTATTAGGAAATCTTTGCCCTGAAACACATTTGGGGGGGGGCCACGGTGGCCTTGCACCTCCGGGGTTGGGGGTTCGAATCCCGCCACCACCCTGTGTACATGGAGCGTGTATGTTCTCCCCGTGCTTCGAGGGTTTCCTCTGGGTACTCCGGTTTCCTCCCCCAGTCCAAAGTCATGCTTTGTAGGCTGAATGGCATGTCTAAATTGTCCATAGTGTGTGATTGTGAACTGTGATGCGTTGGCACCCCGTCTATCGTGTCCCCCGCTTTGTGCCCCGAGTTCCCTTGGATAGTCTCCAGGCTCCCCCGTGACCCTGTATAGGATAAGTGGTACGGAAAATGAACGGATGGAAACACAAAATATGTTTAGATTAAGTTTAAAACCTTTTTGTAAAACTATAACTGATCACGGTGGTGGTTACTGTCTTTACTGCCTCTATAGGTTCACCAAAGACACAGCACGTTTCAAAGATGAGCTCGACGTCATGAAATTCATCTGCAAAGATTTCTGGACCTGTGTGTTTAAGAAGCAGATTGATAATCTGAGAACAAACCACCAAGTAAGTGTGCTCAGGTCAACTTAAATCATCATCACATCCGGTCACGGACTGAATGTGTTAATGGGTTGAATATCTTACTGACACATTGATGTCCTGTATACATAGACACATTTTTACCTCAAATACAGCAAACAGGGTGCAATGGTGTGTAACTCCACTCATGTGTCTCATACCCTTTTTTTTGTAGGGCATTTACGTCCTACAGGATAACAAGTTTCGGTTATTGAACCAACTGTCTGCTGGTAAACAGTATCTGGAACATGCACCAAAGGTAAACAAGCCCCCTGACAACACCGTCAGTGTATGAATTAACATCTTTTTAAACTCTTACAACAACCAACAAATCGTAAATCCTTTCAGAAATGGAGCGCCAATCTTTATTTCGCTATTGGATGGGACACTGGTCCATTGCAGAGTGCTACACACACGCATATATAAGCATTCACACACTCTTTCACACCACTCTAATTGCTGCCATGTTTATGGGAGGTCTGAGGAAAGCAGAGGACACACACTCCTCATGTATTTCTCTTGGCTTTCAGTAACTTTACTTTGGTTTCACTGAAAATTCACACTGTCTTGTTTTCATGACTATACATTTGTGTTATTTGTTTCATCCTGTGCAGTATTTGGCGTTTACCTGCGGTCTGGTGAGAGGAGGGCTCTACAACCTCGGTGTAAAGAGCATCGTCACAGCTGAGGTGTCCGTCATGCCTGCTTGTACGGAGCACTGTTTTTATGATTATACACAAACATATACACACACACACTAAAGTTTACAGTTCCTTCATAAACCAAGTTAGTACATCAGCTCCACTTGATCCAAATAATCACATGGGCGAGCGAGACTCAAAGTTGAAGAGCGAGACAGAGAGGCGAAGAGAAGGACGTGAGAGACAGAGAGACAGGATGGAGACTGAGAGAGACACAGAGAGGAGAGGAGTGTGACAGACAGGAGAGAGAGAGAGAGAGAGAGAATGAGTGGGAGACAGACAGAGAGAAGAGAGACAGGATGGAGATAGAGAGAGAGAGACAGAGAGAGAGAGAGAGAGACAGGGTGGAGACAAAGAGACAGAAACAGGATGAAGATTGGAAGAGAGAGAGAGAGAGAGAGGGTGGAGACAAAGAGACAGGAGAGACAGAAACAGGATGAAGATTGGAAGAGAGAGAGGGAGGGAGGATGGAGAGAGAGAGAGAGAGAGAGAGAGAGAGACAGGGTGGAGACAAAGAGACAGGAGAGACAGAAACAGGATGAAGATTGGAAGAGAGAGAGACAGGGTGGAGACAAAGAGACAGGAGAGACAGAAACAGGATGAAGATTGGAAGAGAGAGAGGGAGGGAGGATGGAGACAGAGAGAGAGAGAAACAGGATGGAGACACAGTGAGGGAGAGAGAAACCAGATGAAGATTGAGAAAGAGAGAGAGAGAAGCAGGATGAAGAGAGAGAGAGAGAAACAGGATGAAGATAGAGAGAGAGAGAAACAGGATGAAGAGAGAGAGAGAAACAGGATGAAGAGAGAGAGAAACAGGATGAAGATAGAGAGAGAGAGAGAGAGAGAGAGAAACAGGCTGAAGATAGAGAGAGAGAGAGAGAAACAGGATGAAGATAGAGAGAGAGAGAAACAGGATGAAGATAGAGTATGTAGACAGCGAGAGAGGATGAAGGCTGAGATAAAGAGAAAAAGACAGGATGGACACAGAGAGGAGAAGAGAGTGACAGACACAATGGAGAGAAAGGATGAAGACTGAGAGACAGGCAGAGGAGCAGAGAGACAGGATGGAGACTGAGACATGGAGAGAGAGAGAAATGCAGGATGAGACTGAGAGAAACAGGATGGAGATGGCCAGAGAAAGAGAGAGAAGCAGAGGAGAAGAGAAAGACAGACCTGTTAGAGTCAGAGAGAGAATGGATGTGAGAGAGCACAATGGAGAGGGGAAGAGATGGAGACTAGAAACAGGATAGAGACAGAAGCAGAGAGAGGGAGATGGAGAAAGAAAAGAGAGACAGAGAAAAAAAAGAGACCAACCGAGAGAGAGAGACATAGGGAGCATAAACAGGGTAGTAAATAAGGTACTGGTGTACAGCATCAGCGTGACACTTCCTGCTCGTCCTGAACTCTTTGGGAGGATTAGTGATCACTGACTTAATATTATTTCACTACCAGCTCATTTTAACTGACTCACCCATCTGATTGTTCTTCTCTCTTTAGGTAAATTCCAGGTGATGATCCAGAAGATGTAAAACACTGAACATAAGAACAAATTCCTTATAATATATACACATCAGTCATCGTTTTGTTGACTTTTGATTTTATTGTACTATTTTTTTTTTTTTTCTATTGAAGCTTGTCATTGGTTCCTTGCATGCAATTTACATCATGCTAAGGTCAAGCCTTGTTGTAATGTGTTCATTTGTACCATAACCCTGATTTATTACTAGTTTTACACCTTATGTTCTAAAACAAATTTGCACAAGTTATCATTAAAATGTGTTGAGTTGGAGTTTTGCACCATGTTTTATTTATATGTGTGGGATATAATATTGGCTCAGCTAGTTGAATTAGTTTAAACAAGCGTTAAGCCATACCTCAAAGTGCAGTCCAACGCATTGTTTTCGGTTGGATTTAATAAGACTGCTCATAAGACTTATTTCTCAGTTGCTTTGTTTACTGACAAATGAGTCTTTTGGGATAAAGTTGCCATCCTGCATTAAAGGAAAAATCCACCCTGAAGAGTTTACACCAACGTCGCTGGATTTCTCATTAATATGGTGTTTAACCTCCCTGGAAAATGAGTAAGAAGAAGTGGGTCTTCTGTATTTGCGGGCTAACAGCAAAATCTGACCCTTAAGATTGAGTTTGGTTCTCCTATTAAACACCATTGCAACTGCATTAGCAATGTCTACCTGAGACAACAGCACGGCAGATAACCTTTAACTTCCAACAAATCACAAACTAACTACTAACTACATCATGAAATTTCAATATAAATTATTATTATTATTATTATTATTTATTTATTTATTTTTTTTAAAGTTCTATCACCCAGGCAGAATTGTACAATAATTACTTGTTTCCCGTTATTGTAGATTGACAATCGATTGCTTTAATGGAAATGTCAGAGCCTTACTTTTAGGTGAAAAGTCTGGTTATCTTTGAACAAATGGAATCATGTGCATGTTTTTAAAGCTATTAGCACTGTAATTACAGTGAGTGCAAAGAATAATTGAAACCAAATGTGAAATACACTATATGCCCAAAAGTATGTGGACACCTGACCTGACCATCACACTCATCCTGTTCCAGACTTAGTCCTTTCTTTGCTGTTATAATAACCTCTACTCTTCTAGGAAGGCTTTAGACTAGTTTTTGGAACATGGCTGTCCTCTTTCAGCCGCAAGAGCATTAGTGAGACTGGCTACTGACTTCGGGTAAGGCTGCTTGGCACACGTTCCAGTCGGGGTTCCAGTTAATCCCATAAGGTGTTCAGTGGGGTTGAGGTCAAGGCTCTGTGCAGGACACTCGAGTTCTTCCACTCCAACCTTAGCAAACCATGTCTTCACAGCGCTCGCTTTGTGCACAGGGGCATTGTCATGGAGGAACAGGTTTAGGCCTCTTAGTTCCAGTGAAGGGAAATTGTACTGCTACGGCACACAAAGACATCCTATACACAATCCTATATGAGTTCTTCCAACTTAGTGGCAACCTTGTGGTTTGGGAAAGAACCACATATATCCACATACTTTAGCCCTTAAGTCTATGTAGCTGTAATCACCATAGATGTGTTTTCCCACATGTAAATGGATGAATAGATCAGAAAGCTTTTCATATAAACTAATATATTATGAGGGGATTTTCTACCATTTAAGTTTAGGAAGGCCTACAAAAACAGTGCAGACCCAAGACCCCTGATAAAAAAAAACGTACACACCACTAGTGAAATATTATTATTATTATTATTATTATTATTACAACCAGCATTTACGTATAATACTTTCATGAATACAAAAAACCACTGCATAAAACATAACATAATATAATATCAACCTAAAGTTCGTTGTTATTTTTTTTTTTAAATGCCCAGGAAGTAGACTTAACCTTAAAAAAAAAAGCACGTCACGTGATCCAACTCGTACTTTGACGTGACCAATAGGCAGCCGAGTTCACCCTGAGCAGCGATGCTATTGGCTGCTTTTTAAACGCGGACCAACGGCGCTGATATTCAAACTCATTTGGACTGTTGAGTTTCGGACGCGTTCGTCGGGGCGAGTTTGTGGTGGTATTTTTTCTTATTCTTCTCTGTTTTCTTCTGTGTTAACAGATTTCAGCAGCAATAGAAGAACATTTTTTTGAGGGTAAGAATGACAAAGTTAACCGGTTAGGTGCTAGAACGTTGTAGAAGTTTCTAGTAACGTTAAAGCTACTTTATATGTCTTGTTTGTTACGTTTATTAGCATGAACATGCTAGTCCTCCATTTTCTGCTGTAGCCACGTAGCTAATGGTGTAACTACATACGAAAGCACACTTTTATTCCATGTTAATTGATGGTCCAGTAATGAATAAAGTACAGCTAGTTAAATTTGTCTGATGCTATGTGTTTTTAGTGCGTGATTGATTGATTGATTGATTGAGTTAGCTTGGCTTTGCAGACCCCTCGGGTTTAGAAGATGGACACGCAGCAGCCTGGAAACTCTGCTGATCCGTACTCATTCGATGCCCCGTCTCATGTAATGCAAGATTTTAACTCCGAAGATAATGCTGATCAGTGGTTTGGTAAGCTAACACGTCATCTTGAACGTTTTATTTTTGTCATCACGTCCTGTCTGCTTCCAGATGTAACCTTTTGTGCATTTCCTCAACCTCCACTTGCATGAGCAATAGTTCTCCACACTCACTCTCTTTTCATTTTTTTTTTCACTTTACACCACAGATCACAATTTTTCATGTGTATGTCGAGATAAGTGAGATTCCTCAGACTAAGCACTGTATAAACAGCCTCAGTGAAGTTTAGATTGTAGCCAAGGAGTTGCAGAAATCTGCTTTGTAGGTGGAGGAGGTGATTGAGGCTTCAGTGGAGAAAGCTGAGGGTGTTTTTGAGGAGATCCATTAAAAATGAGGGAGAACTGGACACGAGTCTGAAAAGATTAAAACAAGGAGGATACTTGAAAAGGTTCTTGGAGCCAACCCTGCTGGGAAAACAAACAAACAAAATGGAAAGCACTACAAATACCATGATTATTGGTCTTTAATGGTATTATTATGATTATTGGTCTTTAATGGTATCTACTAGGCACTATGAAAGAAGCTACAAAAATAAGGCATCAGTTTACCAGTAGAGAGTCACAGGGACCATTAGATTTTCTGTTATAACAATAAAAACCATTATGAATTCTATGAGGGTTTCTATTTAATTTTTCCCCCCCAGCAGGGTAATGGAATGAATGTACACATTTACTGTGTTAAATGTATTATATGTGGTGATGGAGGGATGTCTGTGTAACTTTTTTTTTTATTATTTATTTATTTATTTTTTTATAAATATAAATGTTTTTTTCTTTTTGTATTTATCATTTTGAAGTAAATGTATGAATTCTTTTTGGACACGGATATCGGTCCATATCGTGATCGTAGAAACGAATGCAAACTCTGCTATATTCTGAGGCGTTTGCAATCGTTCAAAGGTGCGGCAGGTTTTCTGCGGAATCCGTGCGATGCGACAGTCAAAACTCTCATTCAGCTTCTTCGGTTCACGTGTCTGACATGAGTGCAGATAAAAGATCTCGTTTACCAACAAACGTCACTGCGAAAGAGTGCAAGACAATTTTGTGTTGCACTTTGTGCCAATTCAAGTAGTTTTCTGGGAAAAAGCTCAAACTCAAAGTTGCAGTGCAAATTCTGAAGAGAACAAGCCACAGCAAAATCAAGTGTTCTTGGATGCCATAATCGCACAAACCCAAACATGTCATGCACTTTAGTGTACTGACTTTGCATGCATACATGTGTTCTCTGGGTTTATGCACACTAAAGGAAGAAAACACAAAAACAGCCTATGGGGTTTACGTAGTGGTTTCTACGCAGAGTACACCTATTTAACTACATAACTGGGAACGTGTGGTCTGTATACAACCATGACTCTCTTTCTTTCTTTAGACCTGATGGCTGCCTCCACAACCGGGGAAATGGAGCAACTCACAACCCCCTTAAGGGTTCCAAAACCTTTTGATGGAATGCACAGTGAAGCCCTGCCTAAAGCCATAGTGCCGCCCATGGTCCATGTGTCAGAGACCACAGTGTCAGCAGGTAAGACTTCTGTAGTGTGGACTTGCTTCTATGCGAATGCTGTTGATTACAAATGAAAGAATAGTGTATGATATGATATAGACTTTCAATGAGTACGATTACAAGATGGGTTTTTTTTTTTTTTTTTTTTGGGACTCTGCTCAGATGTCATAGCTGAAAGCATTTCTCCAGAACCTCCATCTAACATTGTGACTTCATGGGGAGATGGCAGACCAGCAGGAGCTCCTGGCCAGGCTCAGAGGAGCAACGTTCCAGCTCAGCCACGCAGGTACAGACCGTTCTTACCATTCACGTAATCACTTATGTATAAAAATCAGTTCTTAAGCAGTGCTTTCAGTAGGCTGAAGGTGAGACGATATTACATAGTCAACATAAACCTTCTAATATTATTAAATTGTTCTACTAATCTAATGTGATTTGCATGGCCCATTAAAAAAAATAACTTTATGCTAGGATATGAAGCATCGTAAGCTTATTCCATGCAAGTGGCAGTAGAAATTTATTGCGGTTCATGTTCTAGCCAAGGTCTTAGTGGCTGTTCTGCCTCCGTCCTCTCTTAATTTCTTTTTATTCCCCCCCTACAGAGTATTGAAGCGTCCTGTGGTCAAAGATCAACCTCAAGCTCCTTCTACACCTCCTGTGATGAAGAAGAGGAGGTAAGAGCAGGACTGGCATGCAAAATTAATTGCAGTGGTTTATGTAATAGTGTTCAGTTAGAGGCTCATGTTGCCATTTCCAGAGTTGTTCCAACTTCTAGACGAACGGTTTTCCATCCACCTCGAAGGTAAGTGTGTGTGTAGATCTTGGGGCACAGGGTCAATGGTGATGTTGCATGAACGGGGTGCGAGCACTTCTTAAAAATGCACCACACGCGTTCCTTTTCTTTATTGTTTATTTTAAGGTTGGGTTATATTGGAATCTTATGATGAATTGTTGCGGCTCGTTTCTTGGTCGTCTTCTAGGGTTTTTCAGTGTTCGCCCACTCCACTATTTAAGAAGGAAAAAGTACATAATGATTTCATGAAATTTTGCTACAGATGTGTGGACACCACTTCTTTTTCTACAGGAGCTCAACGAGTGCAAGGCAAGCTCGCCGCAGTGGTGCTCCCACTAGACGCAGCATCAGGCAAAAGAACAAGCTGTCCACGCCCTCAGCTGCTGCATCCGCTTCTACCTCCTCTGCTAACCAGTAAGTGGCAGTACTGTTAAGCTAGTTGTCTACCCTGAGTTGTACGCACACGGTAATCGCTTTAGTTCTGTAATGTGCTACTTACTCAAGTTACTTTTTGGACTGCAGGCAGAAGAGCACCGAGCAGCAGGAGCTGGAGCGCATTGAAACTCTACAGAAGGAGGTGGCCGAGCAGCGCAAGAGGAATGAAGCTAGCTACAAAGCTGCGCTTGCAGGAAGTGAGTATGCAACCTCTTGCTGGTATGAATCCTTCCCTGACCCTGCCCCTCTCCCTTCAGACAAGCCTACTAACAATCTTCCGTTACAGGCCAGCCTCCAAAGAAGCATGTGCTGTCCTCCACTATTCCCAAAGAATTCAACTTCCGCTCCGATAACAGAGTGAAAAACCATACAGAAGTTTCATATAAGGAGTGCGATTTTACTTCCCAACTGCGCAAGCACCCTTCCTCACCTGTGAGTATCAACTCTGAAAGTAGGTTTGAACATCCAGGGCAGGGGTGTGAAGATTTGTGCTTAAATATTTTAAAGGTCCAGTTACAAAATCCCACATAAGCAACTAATGTTTAGTTGGCAATGTTTTGGTTAATAGTAGCACTTCTACATGTCTGTCTAGTGCCACAAACCCTGAATAGATAAAGATGCTCATCTGTTTTTGTCTTGGTTTTTTTTGGTCATCTTTGACTTTTCTTTAAACAAGCCATATTGTCCATTTGCTACTCAAACTTGACTGGGCAAATAAAATGAAATTTGTCAACACTTCCTTATCTGATCAAATATCTCTAGTGATGTTCCAGTGAGCTGCTCAGCTAAAGCATTCATATAAATGCATACGAGGTTCAGAGGTGTGACCCTAATAGTGTAGTAACTCCTTACAGTAACCCCCACAAGCCATCTTCTAACTATGATGAGGGTGGAGAATAGTTTCTGTCCCCTTTTGGCTGTGTTTTCTTCTGGTTCTTGGACAAGATGAGATATGAAGCTAAAAGGATTTCTTAAAGCTTTAGACTTGACATAAGCAACAGTTTTAACCCACAGACTAACTTTATTTCTAATTGTGACACTTTTATTACAGCTAAAGGCTCACAAGGGCACCACAATCCCCAAGCCCTTCAACCTCTCCACAGGCAAGAAGAGGAAGTTGGAGGAAACCAATTCCTATGTGTCCATGGCTGAGCAGATCGAACAGTTTCAGAAGCGCACACCAACCCGTTATCACTTGCGCAGCCGTCAGAGTCAGGAAAGGGGTGGGTAAAAGCTTCAGTTCTTAATGGTTTATTTGACCCTTACTACTTCAATGTTGGTGAGTGTTTTTTATGTTCATGTACTAAGCGCACTGTGTATTTAATGCATAAATATGTGGAGGTTAAACTTATCCAAGTGTAGTTCATCAGCAGATGCTTGTTTGTCTCATGCACAAAATCTGTAAGTTTATAGCTTTAAATAGTTCTTCAGTATGTTACCCAGACTTTCGTGTGTCACAGTAAAGTAAGCTGGATTTTATTTCCCTTGTCCTCAGGCCCATCACCAGCGAAAACTGAGAAGCCCAAGGTTACTCACCCTCACACCCCTCAGCTCTTGACCCGCCAGAGAAGCCGTCCTGCCATGGTGAAGAGCGCTGCTGAGATCGAGGCTGAAGAAGTGGAAAAACTGCAGCAGTATGTAGCTCTGGATTTGTCTCTTTTTTTCATGTCCTCCCACAAAACACCTAGCTTTTGCTATACAGAGTAAATTTTCACCTGATTTTATGTAAGGTGTGTTTTGGGTGGGGGGGTCGGTTAAGGAAATCCTGATGAGGTTCCTTTTTTAAATGGTATTCGTGTGGCGCCACGCATACAAGACGGTACACCCTTGTCTTCCCTCAGGTTTAAGTTCAAAGCTCTTGAGCTCAATCGCAAGATCCTCGAAGCGGCCCTGGCTCCGAAGAAGCCTGCTCCTAAAGAAGTGACCCGTCCAGAGGGCTTCCAGCTGGAGGTGGAGAAACGTCTGCAGGAGCGACATGCCGCCAAAAAGACAGTAGAGCAGGAAGACCACACCTTCCACTCCAGACCGTTACCGACCCGAATCCTGGAGGAGGTGGTGGTAAGAAGCGCTTCAACTGTTTAAAGATAAGGTTTTTGGCAGTCCAAGTGAATTTGTCAGCGTTGCACTTTCCAAATAGGCTCTTCTGCATTTGACCTAAATTTGACTCGTTTAAAGTGTTTATTTACGTGGCAAATCCAATCGGAATTAAATTTGTACATGCTTTGAGTAAAGTTAAGTGTGACAATATAGACTAGCATGTGAGTGTACAAAGTAATGCTAGATGTTTGCAGAGTTTTCATTCATGTAGATCCTCTCAATGTTACAATAACCTCCAGGCTACTGGGGAAAGATTTGGATTAGATTTTTGGAGCCTGGCCATTTGGGTTATTTTGATCAGATTCAGTAAAAAGCATGGGTTCAGCTTATTAGGCTGCGTGTAAATGGTGTTCTGAGCTTTCTAACGTTTTACTTTTGTCCTTAGGGTGTCCCAGAGAAGAAAGTACTGAACCCTACTGTCCCCGAATCTCCTGCTTTTGCACTCAAAAACCGTGTACGTGTGGAACGCAGGACGGAAGAGGTACATGCTGGCTTCTTAATTTGGATGAACTTGATTAGGAGAAACAACTTTTCTTTTTTGGGGGGCTGCTCCTGAATTTCTTGTATGTGTCTGTACATTCACAGGTGAAATTGCCGGCTCCACTGAAGGCACTTCCTGTGCCCCACTATGTGCCCTTCCAACCCAAACCTGCAGCCAAGAACCATGTAGAAATGTGTCCTTTCTCATTCGAGCAGCGTGAGCAAGAGCGCAAAGCACAGAAAGAGAAAAGGCTGGAAGAACTGAGAAATGAAGAGGTATGACTTCTCAGCTACGTGGTATTGAGTCATGACTCTCAGCAACATACAATCATTAACAACTGGATTCTTTTTTTTCTTTCTTTTTTTACCATAAATTTTTCAAGAAAACGAAATGCGCATGATCTTACCGTTGCCGATTATCCTACATGCAGCATGTTTTTCTAACATTTCCAGGTGCCCAAGTTCAAGGCTAGGCCTTTGCCTGACTTCCATGAAGTGAACCTTCCAGAAAAGAAGGTAAATGAACCTACCAAGCCTGCTCCTTTCAAGCTGATGGTGGACGAGCGTGGCTCTGTGAAGAGTGAACGTTGGGAGCAAATGGTAAATTTTCTTATTTATTTATTTTTTTACTAAGTCCTGTACATGAAGGAAATGGCCTGGGTGCTGGCTGGCTTTTATTTATTTTATCCCCCCCCCCCCCCCCTCCCCCAGTTGATAAAAAGGTTTTCTTTACTCCTGTCATAGATAAAAGAGGAGTTGAAGCAGCAAGCTGATGCAGCGTGCTTCAAGGCGAGACCCAATGCAGTCGTGCACAAGGAACCCTTTGTGCCCAAGAAAGAGTCCCGCTCCATCTTGGGTATGTTACACTTAACACATCCTGCAGTAGGGCTTGTGGCTGACTGTCTTGAACCTGTGACCCTCACTGCTGGCTCTGCTTCACCGTGGTTTTGTCTGTGGTTCATGTCGAGCTTGCTGCTCTGCTAACTTCCCACCTCTACTTTTTTACTTCCCTTTCCACTGACTTCTCCCTCTACTCTGCCACTCCATTTTGGTCACCTTTTACATCTATTGGCACATTCTCAAGCCGATACTACCCACTCTGTAGTTGCCGAGGGTTTCCAGCTGTTTACGGAGCAGAGGGCCAAAGAACGGCTGGAGTTTGAGCGGGTCATGAAGGAGAAGGAAGCGCTGAGGGCGCAGATGGAGGAGCGACAAGCCAGAGAGCTAGAGGAGCGTGAGAAGGAAGAAATCGCCAGATTACGGCAGGAGCAGGTATATCTGGCAAGCTTCGTATCGGTGGAATCTTAATCAATTTGTGAGCCATGTAGCATGGTATAAAGTATTCTACCTTCAGTACCCACTAACCATACATTACTGGATCATAGTAATGAACTCTAAGTGATGTTACAATGTGGGTTGTTTTGTTTTTCTTTTTTTTTTTTCTCCCCCGCCCCCCTAAACGGAGTGACTTAGCTTGAATGCATTGATGGTAAATTAAGTGTTTGAGCTGGGGTGTGTCTAAATAGCTTTCTCTTGCTTTTCCAGGTGCACAAAGCCCAGCCAATCAGGCGCTACAAACCAGTCGAGCTGAAGCACAGCGAGATGTCTCTCACCGTGCCGCAGTCTCCAAACTTCTCCGACCGCTTTCGTCTTTAAAGTCTCATCAGGACAAATTGTACATAACTTTAAATGTTTTTGCTTCCTCTTAAATCACGTTTGTTTTGTTTTTTTTTTTTTTTTTTTTAAAGTTGTGTGCTTAGTCAGGAATGTTTTTTTTAACCTTTGAGGCTATAGGCTACAATCGGACTTGGACACTTGTTTGTGACTGTGATCCATTGCATTATGTGAACTGTTGTATGATACATGTTCTCTCATTCTTCTCTACATGTAGCCTCTGCCATTTTCTGTCTTAAAATTTTCCCTTCTTTTTGTAATGTATTAAAGGTGTATTAGAACAGTTTGTTGCATGATGTGGGTTTTTTACTTTCTTTTCTCCCCTCTCCTACTTTCTCTTCCTACATTGGGCTGTTTGTTGGGGAATGATGCTATAAGGGCTGAGATGTTGCTACAGTTGAATGTACTGAAAAGTGTGTTCTCCTGTACTAATGGACTATCCTGTTTGGGTACAATGTCTTGGATGGCTTTTCTAATAGATGTAAAACAAACCAAGAAAAGTAACATTCACATCTTGCACTTCAGTAAGATGTGTTAAGTCATTAATTCAGTGAATGTTGTGTATAGGGCTGCGTGATGAGTCATGATACTTAGACATTTCTGCGATGCATGGTCTGTATCATAACATACAGGTCTGCTAATGGCGGTGTCGCATTGTGTGGCTTTTATTATTATTATTATTATTATTATTATTATTATTATGTAGTTGAAGGATATTTGTATTTAACGTATAGGAAAAGAAGTTACTGATGGTCTAGAAGAACATCTTACAATTTTAAAATCCAATCTTTTGTCTCCAAAGTTTGTAAGAGGAAAACAATTGCAGTGTATCTTAGATGCATGTTGACAGTTTATCATGATCTTGATGTTTATTATCCAGCCCTAATTCTACAGTTATACTATAATTTTCTATAATAGCAGCTCTGACAGTAGTGCTGCTGAAGACAAATCTTCACATTTTTAATAAATTTATATATATATTTTAAATAAAGTAGCCTTGTCTAATAAACAGATTCATGTGTTAAAGGAAAAACATTTGTTATGGTTAAGCTTTCTATGAGAATATGTTTAACATTTTATGGAAGGAGTCTCTAGTGCAAGCACTCTATAAGTGTGTTCTGCCACAGGAAGTTTCCATGGTGGGGGATATTGCACTTTCCAGTCAAGCAGTAACATTACAAACTGATTATGTATTTTAATTAGTTTATTTAAAAGCTTATTAACTGCAAAATAGGCTGTTGAGGGGACAATAAGCTTCTGTAACGTACAATAATAGGAACATGTTTTATGAATGTTCCATGATATTAACACTTGCACAACAAGAACAATATTGTCTAGGTAACAGGAGTGTTCTATTTGTCCTCATCCTTTACCTTTCTGTGGTGATATTTTAATGACCGTGGCCCATTCAGCATGGACACAGTATGGTATGTATAGGATACATGTGTTATTGTCGTAGATCCGTGTGCCCCCTTGTTGAATGTGGCCAGCCTGACATACCTCATTTATCAGTTACTATTTGAAACTCCCCTCCAATCGTGTTCCCTGCTTGTTCTGGCTATTTCTGGTGTGGTGGTGGCCACTGAGCTCAGATAAAGGAAGAATCTGAAAGGTTGTTGCATTGGCAGCTTCAGGGGGAACCAGTCATAACCATTTTCTCTGTTCATGCTCTCTTCTTTAAGACTTGATATTAGACTGCCATCTCTGTAGGTAAGTGAGTGTGTGTTTGGACCATGATAGTGCTGCTGATTCTTACATTCATGGTCAGGATTAAGTTTTGACTTGTTTGGAGATTCGCATGAAATTCCATTGTGTTTAACTTCCCTTATGTTTTTAAATGATATAAACCTGATTATTTTGTGTCTAATGTTATTGTCTGTGTGTGTTTATAATAATATTTTTTTTAAAAACAGATCAGACCGTTAATGGTATAAAAATATTCAAAGAATGTATTGATTTAAGGTTGAAGGTCAAAGCGTTATGATTTATGACTTCTCAGTGACACTTACCAATTAGGTTCCTATATACATTTGAGGTTCAAAGGTTAAAGGTAATAAAACTTGTTGTCACAAACACCTGTTTACTTCTTTATTGCCTACAATTGACTTGTGCAGCTTGTTGCCTGCTTCTGCTGCCGGCTTGGTTGATGTTTAGTGAACGTGCGGTCTGTGAAGTGGCCCGCTTCTCCTGCCTGTGACCCAGCCACTGTGGAGGTCAAGATGGATGACCTGCACCCTAAACTAGATCAGCTTTTAGCACGTGGCTCTGGGGGAAGCTGCCCAATGTGTGGGCTCTGCTCCCAACACAGCAGGCAGCAAGAGGCTACAGCCAGCCAGCTCTCAGCTCAGGCCAAGCTCCTTGAGAACCTCGAGAAGAAAGTCATGGACCTGAGGAATGCACTGGAGGAACTGACACATGGTAGGTTTACTGATACGATGTGACGCCCACTTTCTGCAACTGATGGTTTTCTGAGTATATACTGTGTGTTCTGAAGTGTGTTCAGAAATATTCTAATATAATAAGTTGAAATATCCACTGAACTGATTTTATTTTTCATTATATTATATTAAGCGGCATTTTTGCATGTGTTCCTTAAACTTTAAAGGTCTAGAAGAGAGGTCTTGTGAGAAAGTGTCTGTACCTTTAGCAGCTCTGCAAAGAAGGAAATCTTTGCCTGTACGGACATCGGTGGTAAGTAGAGATCCATTACTCTGCTTAATTTTTCAATCTTAATTCACTGCATACCTACTTCACATTGTTAATCTATAATAAACGCCCTTATTTTTAGTAACCATATCATAATATTTCATTTTTAATTGATGTTAGGTTTCTTGGAGGTTTCATGTGATCATTGCATGCATAAGATGTTTTCAAATGACCATTTTAATCGGCTGTCCATTGCGTCCATTCAACCACAGGATGAAGTCTATGTGCAGTTGGATAAACTCAGAGATCAAAAAATAATCCAGCATACTTTTAATGCACCCTGTGGGAAAGGTCACAAAGGTACCTATTTTGTCTTCAAACACTATGTCTGTTAGACTCCATTAACTTGGAAAGTTGGCATAGATCCTTTTAAAGAGTAATCTGCTCTGACGTGATACTATAAGAGTGGTTGACTGGTATGTTTAACTATAGACACTGTGTCCCAGAACACACCTGTCAGGAGTATAAAAAGCAAATGAACTCATCGATAGCTAGCATACAGTGAGATAGCATGGTTAATTGAAAAAGGAGACTCCAAATGGTGTGAATGTTAAATGCCCAATGCTGTTTGTTTCTCTGTTCAGACATTCTGATTGAAGACACAGAAGGTGAGGGGCTAAGAGGCAATGCATCACCACTCAGAAATGATTTTTCAGACAACAAAGTTCAGTACGATCCTCAATCACACAAAGAAGTTAACAAAGATTTATCAAAAGTGACCACACGCTGGTCAACATCACAGCCTGGGAATAAAACACCTAATACAGCCAAGATCGGCGAAGCAAAATCACCATTGATCCAAAATAATCCCAAAACAACAGGAGTGGCTGCTTATACAGCTGCAGCGACCTCAAAGATGGATACACCTTCACGAAAAATACTTACACTCCCATCAACGATGCATATTCCAGCACCAGAGATGATTACTACACCACCAAGGATAAGTCCACCACCACTGGAGATGACTATGCCAAAACCGAAGATGAGCACACCTCCGCCAAAATTGGAGACGATTACACCTTCGCAGAAGATTGTACCACCGATTCCAGTTACAAAAAGCACAACAAAAACAACACCAAAGATCACACAAGCTCCTGTTCCCTTTAAAGCAACTGTGTCTTCATCTAACACAACAACTATACAAACTTCAGTATCTACTGGATCTACAACACTAGTAACAAATCAGAAGATCCAAGGTTTATGGACTGCTCCAGTCACAACAACATCACCAACTCTGGTTACGTCCATGTCCAATAATCTACCAAGGTTTAATGTAACAGATAATACTGCACCACCATCATCAGTCCATAGTCTTCAAAAGGCAAGTTTGGGAGTTCCTATTAAATCCCCTCAATCACCTGTGTCGGAAACAGTAGACTCCCAGCCAGACAGCCCTATCACAAAACCAATGCCAAGAAGAGATGAATTGCTATCGCCAAAAACAATTAGACCTCCTGTCACAAGTTTGGTCACCTCCATGCCCAATTCTCCACCAGAATCCACAGCTACAGAGGATGTTGCACCAAGCCATAAACTTCGAAAGGTGATGAACGCCGGTGCTCCAGTAGCAACAGCACAAAACATAGACAAGCCTTCAACAAATGCAGCAACAACAACACTAGCAACTAAATTGTCTACATTATCACCTCCGACACTTTCAGCAGCAACCTCCTTTCTTAAACATGTCTACAGCTGTCCTGACTCCTTGCAAAGGTAACGTGAGCAAGTAAGAGTGAAACAAGCTTTTGTCTTATACTATTCTTTGCATCCAACTGGCCAAAGCAATGTCTTGTACTATTACCTAGTCTTCAGGCCACTGGAGGAAAGGCTGAGTCAGGTACCACAACACCACTGTTCGGGAAGCCTGGCAATGCATCAGCAGGCATCACCTGCACTGGACCGCTCAAAACTGGAGGAATACAGATCAAAATAAGCTCAGCGCCCGAGAGAACCACAACTCGGACCAAAAGGGCACCCAAAACCTGCTTCAAAATTATAGGTAAGCAACAAAAGAGAGAATCAAAAACTAAACCAAAGAAATAGTCGATAAGCCAAGACTTGCTTGGTGTTCAACGTTTGCTTCTTTGGTTTTGGAATGAAGCTTCAAGGCGAATGTATAGCTAACAAATTTAGTGAAGGTTATATCCTCCAGTTTAGCATCGTTCAAACTGTATGTCAAGATCACCACATGCTCTGTTCAAGCTATGTCTTGTGTTTCGTGTATGATTATGATTTCATGCGCTGTTTTCTATTAAAATGGTCACGGGGCCATCTAGAACCTGGAATCACTTTCTTCTGCTCAAGCTTCAGATGTAAGAAGGAGGTGTGGCTCAAAATTTGAAGGCGGAATTGTATGTTAGAAGTGAAATTGGTGTATTTTAGACTCATTCTTTATTAAGCAAGGTAAGCTTGCTGCCTCACAGATCTACTGACCACGGTTCAATCCTGATCTCAGGTTACTGTGTGTGTAGAGCTTTATATGTTCTCCCCATGTTTGTATGGCTTTCCTCCAGGTTCTCTGTATTAATCTCGCTGTCCAAAAACATGCAGCTAGGTGGACTGGCTAAGCTAAATTGCCCGTATGTGTGAATGAGTGTGAGACTGTGTATGTGCATGGTGCCGTGAACTAGCATCCCATCTGGGTTGAATTCTCCCGCCTTGCGTGCAGTGTTCCTGGGATATGCTCTGGATCCGCTGTAGCCTTGACCAGGATAAAGCAGTTACTAAAGATGAAAGAAAATGTCCATTGCTTATTAACAATGTTCTCCTTGTAGTTTCAGTTTAAAACGAAAGAAGCAAACTCCAGAGACTAAACGTGTCTTCGCTACATTTCAGATGAATAGGACGCTGTGTAATGTTTTTGTTATGGTTGTAAATTTCTTATGAGGACTCATACAAACTATTTCTGGCATGAATAGTGCTTTATATTTTGTAAGCCTTGGGGCAGTGGTGGCTCAGTGGTTAAGCTCAAGCTACCACTGTTGGGCCCTTGGGCAAGGCCCTTAATGCTCAGTTGTATAAATGAGATAAATGTAAGTTGCTTTGGATAAGGGTGTCTGCCAAAATGCCATACATTTAAATGTAATGTGTCATTTTAAAGGTGACAGGTAGAGAAAATAGACTTGATTTATTGTGCTTCATGTCGCTTGTATTTTACAGAATGCTTTAATTGGTAGATTTGTGCCCTCAAAAATATCTGTTCACAATTTAATCTGCAAACTTTGTTGTTGTTGTTGTTGTTGTTTTCCCAGATTATTTTGGACATTTTGCAAACATGAGATGACATGAGATGCGGACATAAATACAGGAGTTAATATGATAATACGATGGTTATTTCATTGCTGATATCTACACATTAAAATATATAAAGCACAAGTTTTGAATTTGACCTTAAGACCTGGTATCCAGAACAGGCTAATCCCTGGCCTCATTGCTGCCCTGTACACATTACTTGCAGCTGTTCAGACCTTGGGAGACAGACGGAGAGACATAGATCAGGTGTCGGCATGCCCGACATGCCTTTTTTGTTGTGTTGCATCATACAAAATACGACTACGGTACACAACACTTTGTTTTGTTTAATATGTAATGTCACATTAAGCTAGCTCAGACAAGATATTTTAACTCCCGATCAAGAAATTCTTTCACAGCTAGCATTGTCGTGATGAACATCATACGGTGTAAAGCAGCCTTAAATCACTTCTCATACAGCCCTAAAACTGTAGTCAGGTCAGTAAGCAATGAATAAAACACCGCGTCTGAGAATTGTGAAGACTCTGACTCTTATTATTCTATTCAATTATTCATAATCATCTCAGATTTGTGAGGAAGTTAAAACAAACGTTTCTCCTGCTCTGCGTAGACGATGTTCCTCCACAGCCAGCGCCTTTCCCACATCGATGTGTGTCTCTAAAGACGAGTCCACCATCTGACTTCAGCATCCACACCCGAGAAGTGCTGGGAGGGTGAGCTCAAAATAGGACTAATGATACAATATTTGTTCTAACTATTATACTATACTGTAATATATTCAATTTAATCACAAAAGCCAATCATATAGACATGAATTGTGCGTGGAGACTCCGTGTCATTGTGTGATTGCTGCGACGGACTTAAGAGTATTTAACAGTTTTTCCATGGTTTATAGCGATACAAAGAAACATAATGATGCATTCATTTCTTTTAATTGAGTACAAAAAGGCACGTCATACATTCAACTAATATTCTCTCATTTTAGTGGACGTTTCGGCAAGGTCCACAAATGCACAGATAATAAATCCAGGCTACGACTGGCAGCAAAGATCATCAGTTCGAGAAGTGCCAAAGAAAGGGTGAGCGCTCCTTCCTTGACCTTCTTTTCAGTTCAGGAAACTGTCAAGGTGAGCAGAAGTGAACTGTGGAACTTTTCATGTTTGGCAGGAAATGGTGCTGAATGAGATCGAAGTAATGAACCAGCTGAATCACCCCAACATCCTTCAGCTGTTTGATGCCTTCGAGACCAAAAATCAAATAGTGTTGGTACTGGAGTAGTGAGTATCACTCAGGTTGTTACCTATATATTTTTTTAAATGCTCAATTAAGTGAAAACGAAATAAATAACAACAGTGAACGTGAGTTGGGGTAGACACGTAAATATACATTCAATAAAATGGAGGCGAAAAATAACTATGTTATAATGTGCTACATCTTCGTAGCGTGTTTAGTTTAGGAATTTGTTCACATTTTCCAGCTCCAGTAATAAGTCGTCACCCCCCCTCCCCCTCCTCCTCCTGCTCCCCCTCCTCCTCCTCCTCCCTTTGAAGCAGACCCCTATTCTCCATCCCTTCTTGTAACCTCGTGTTCACACTGGCAGCATCTTTTGCATTATGGCACTCAACTCTATGTTGGATGCTAGTGGGGGTTTCTATCTTGAATTTATTGTTGGTTGTCATGATTTTCATCATAGCTCCAGGCTATTACATCACTAGCTACACAATGCATGCAAAACCACTCATTTGAGGCTCTGTTGAAAGTGTTTACCCTTTCATTGGGAGATCACGAGTTTGAATCTCAGCGATGCCGTTCATGGCCGACAGCCAATGGAACAAAATTGGCTGTGTTTTCTGGGTGTGAAGGACGTCATGTGCTTACATTTTACAGCATTCGGCAGATGCCCTTATCCAGAGTGACTTACATTTATAAATTGACTTATACAATTGAGGGTTAAGGACCTTGCTCAAGGGTGCAGCAGAGGCAGCGCTGGGATTTGAACTCACAACCTTCTGGTCAGGAGTCCCACGTCTTAACCACTGAGCTACCACTGCAAATTAGAAGGCTGATGTCTTAACTCGTGTACAGTATGTGGAAGATGGCGGATATTACTCGCTTCTGAGCGTGTTACGCTGCCCTGTGATGCAGCATGAGCGGCAGTTCGAAAATATGCAGTTGGCTGGTATCACGTGCCTCGTAAAAAGTACGTGTTAGCCTTCACCCTACCTCATTTGACCAGATCTGAACAAATCAGTTGTTTCAATCAAATATGAAAATTCCAGAAGGAAAATAAATCCATTTAGTGTTAGGATGAGCCAGACATAATGTTTGCATTTTATGATTTTAATTATATTTCTTTACACAAAGCATTTAAATCCTGTAGGTTACATGGCCAGTATCACAAATCTAAGGGAACATAAATACCAACCTTTACTCTTATTGCTATTGGCTTCCCGTTTGCATGAAGTTGAACTTTTTCCTCATCACTTGGGTTGCTGTACTGTATGTGTGGAATTGTACATTTCTCTGCATGTCTGTATAAGTTTCCTCCAAAAAATGGGTAGGTGGATTGGTGACTCTAAATTGCCCCTGTGTGAAAGTGTGTGTGTGTGTGCGCATGGTGCCCTGAGATGGACTATGTTGTCCTATTCACGGTGTACTGTATTCCCGCTTCAAAACCAAGCCTTTAATCCACCACCACCCTGAACAGGATAAAACAATTACTGAAAATGAATGAAAGAATTCAGTCTTTAATAATGTGCTGTTAGTTATTTAGTTTTGAGAATGAGAATAACAGTTGATCATAAATATCTCTGGTTATTGTTGTTGTTGTTTTTTTTTTTGACTGCTCATATTCAGAATTGTAAAATATAAGGCTTTTTATTGAACAACACAAGATATCAGAGGTTCAGGCCAGCGGTTCTAAGGACATTCTGAATTACCTGTAGTGTGGAGGGAGGGGAGCTGTTTGAGAGGATTGTGGATGAGAGCTGTCCCCTGACTGAAGTGGACGCCATGGTGTTTGTGAAGCAGATCTGCGAGGGAGTCCAGTACATGCACCAGATGTATGTCCTGCACCTCGACCTAAAGGTATGACCCACTGTCACGCATTCAACAGCTGTAACACAAGTGTTAATCAGCGTGTCTTACGAGCTGCTTCACTTTCAGCCGGAGAACATCCTTTGTATGAATCGGTCGAGTCATCAGATCAAGATCATCGACTTTGGGCTTGCCAGAAGGTAGAGTGTGTGTGTTAATCTCTTTCAGATACTTGTAAATATCTGTCAGGGCTTTGGACTTGCTATGTTGTGTTCTTCCATTCTTCCATTCTTCCCACATGCTGTCTTCCCTCTGTCGATTAATTGTGTCATTACTGCCACCTATGGCTCATTTCCCCTGTGTGTGTTTAAGTTGCCCTGTTCCTTAGTTTCCTGGCTGGGTGTTTAATAGTGTTGCTAGGCTAGTCTTTCATGTCTCATTGAACTTTTACCCCATGTGAGTCCATTTTTGCAACTGGGTCCCTGTGGCTTGCTGGTAGAGCATCTGACTCTCACACCGCAGACCTGAGCTTTAGTCCCGGCCCTGACAAATATCTACTAGAGTGTTTACATGTACAAAATAAACAGCAATCTGTTTTTGGCAATACTTTGATTACCATGGTTACATGCACTGACGAAATCTACTAATAACAGATCTACATAATAACATAATCTGCTAATAACAGATCTTTGGTCCCGATAACCATCGGCTCTTTTCTCCTGTAGGTACAAACCACGAGAGAAGCTCAGAGTTTCGTTCGGGACACCTGAGTTCCTGGCACCAGAGGTGGTCAACTTTGACTTTGTTTCCTTCCCTACAGATATGTGGACTCTTGGAGTTGTCACATACATGCTGTAGGTCACGCATATACATTTCCATACTGTTGTTTAAATTTGTAAAATTTGTGAAAAGGAATGATTGTTTTGACTGAAAATCCTCACAATCAGCTCTAAAGAGAATAAAAGAATACATTTGAAGAAATTTTTAAAAATTAGTTCTCCAAACAAAAAAAAAAAAACCCAAAAAATTCAAACCACCCAAAAAATGTATTTATTTATTTATTTTAATTTCGCAGATAATTTATACAAGCCAGTGAGGCAGAATCATGATCGAATCTCTGTTTGTCAAGCAGTTCAGGATTGAGGGCCGTGCTGATCAGATGAACAGGGCCAGGATTGAGTTTTAATTACTGTAGTTTCTTTAATTACATAATTTCTGTAGTTTATCTAAGCAAGCTGCACATTTATTAAGATATATGTTAATGCTGAATCAGAGATAACTGACGTGTTTGATTCCTCTTATACCACAGGAATTTACCAATGATTACAGTTTTTATTCATTAAGAAACTACACGTCATACTGTGTGCATAAACTTTTGACCGGTAGTGTAAGTATATAATGGACAGTCCAACAGAACTAACTGTATTCTCAATGGCCATGGTATAACTGAACATGCCTGAGCTTGATGTTTTGCAGAGACATTGCAATGACATTAGGATTTTCGTGCATAATGTGCGAAGCTAGGGTTTAAAATCACAGAAGGCGGAGCCAGCTGGAGAAATTGTGCCAAACTTTTCTTCTATTGACCACAGATTAAGCGGCCTATCTCCATTTCTGGGTGATGATGACAGCGAAACCCTAAACAACGTATTAACACTCAACTGGTACTGTCGTCTTTTACCCTAACATCCTGAACATTTATATTATATATTTATAACATTTATTCATAGTACTTTTCAACCTAATCTCTGAACGCAACCTCTGTACTGTATGTATAATGTACAGTGCATGCGAATGTTCATTAAATGAACAAAAGAAGTGAAAAAATGGTTATATAGTTAAAGAGAAGCTATTGAACTCCTTTAATAAACATATATACAAAACAAATATGTATAGAACATTTGAATGAAATCTTCAGGCGATTGTAAATTATGCTTTGAATCTGTATAATTTACCCTTCCAGACTAGGGACTGCATAAGAACAGTCCCAAGTCCCTAACTCCTTCATTGTTAAAATGTCATCGTTTCAATTCATGATATACAGTCGTATATTTTAAACAATTATTGACAGCATTCACCAACTGCCCTTAGACGTCCATTATAAGTGAGTTTGGGTTTGAGTTCTTTCTCAATACAGAGAATTATGACAAAATTCATGTCCGTGGTAATTGCACATAGAGATTACGCTGGAAAACAGCAAAACTGTTTTTCAGCATTTCGTTTCGTGCAATATTTACTCTCAGTGTTATTTCCCTGCACAGGTATTTTGACGAGGAGACCTTTGAGCATGTCTCAGCTGAGGCCAAAGACTTCATCTCCAACCTGCTCATCAAAGAGAGGAGGTGAGGCATGGACACCTTTAGGAGATTCATCTGAATTCGGACGTGGGAAGTTGGAGCTCGGAAATGTGTCATTTCAGAACTCCACCTTGTCGAGCTTTTTTTCTACAAACTAGAGGGGAAAAAAAGCACATGGATGTCAAATCTTTTAAGTCTTCAAGTCTTTTATTTGCTCTGTCTGAGCACCAAAAGCTCATGAACTAACAACGAGCTAGCCAGCTAACATTAGCGATATGAGTGATAACTTTAACGTTCATGATACACCATCTCAAAACAGAGAGCTGTCTGGTCAGTGCTATAGATTTAAGGAGCTACTGACTATGTATTTTGATGCAATAGGTAATACTCAATATAATCATTTAAAAAATAGCATAAAGAGATCTAAAGATATTATAATATACTATATAATCATGTACAGTGGCAGAGTGGTACATTATTTACTGTAGATGGCAGCCATATTGAACTTTCCATATCGAAGGGGAATTTTCTTTGGTTTTCTTGGAATGTCAGGAAGGTTTCCACAACCCTGATGGCACGTAAACCGAGCATTTAAATAGGTCGGTAATTAAAAGGAGCATTCTGCCAATACTATTGTTTAATATGTTATTTGTCATGATATGTAATGGATTCTGTACCAGAGTTTTGCATCTTTGCATTTTGGCTATGTGATGTGACTCATGAGGTGAAAACTCTGCTAGGGTCATAAGGCGAGGAATGGGGCTCCGACATGTTTCACACTAGTTATACATATAAGATTTACACAGCTACGAGCCAGACAGGGCTAATTATTCTCACTCTTTCTCTTTCTTTTCTCTTTTGCAGTGGACGTCTTAGTGCGGCTCAGTGTCTTAAGCACCCCTGGCTGAATAATATATCAGAGAAAGCAAAGGGCAATAATATTATCCTAAAGTCACAGGTTCTCCTCAGGAAATACATGGCCAGACGGCTGTGGAAGGTAAAAAAAAAAATTCTACATTCATACACATAAAACAATATGCCATACGTAATAATCTTTCTATGTGCTCTCTCTCTCTCTCCCTCCTTTCATGCAGAAAAACTATATTGCTATAGCAGCAGCCAATAGGTTTAAGAAGATTGGCAGTTCAGGATCCCTCACAACACTGGGAGTTTGAAATGTTGCTCATCACTGACTTGTACCAAATGTAATATTATTTGATTATGTCTGTGCGGTTACTTGTTCAAAACCCCATGTTAATATCTAAAGATAAACAGAAGTAATGTTACAAAATATTTAAGTAGATTTTATTCCTGCCTCAGGCCCAGAATAGGCTCCAGAGATACCATGACCCTGATCAGATCAGAACAGTACAGTTGTTAATGTTTGCAACGTTAGACTTTTGGCTCCAGTGCAAACTGAAGAAGTAAACCTGATGAGTTTCATTTCTGTGTAGCGTTTGTTTCCTTATAGCTGAAATAAGAATAGGAAGCACACTAGTAAAAACAAACACCAGTAATTCCCCGCAATATGAATACGAATTGATACTACGGACTATTCGTTTTAAGGCTGCAGCACTGATGTCATGTCTTGTTTAAGATTAAACTTAAACCAAGTCTTAACAATATGGGTTTTCTCTTTATTAAGCAGTTGCACATGCACTGTGCAAAATATTTTTTGGTTCAGATTCCAGTGAATGCCTAAACATTACAAAAAAACTGAAGATACATTTTCTCTTCAATATCAGATGCATCAGGTGACTTAGTGGTTATCACACTTGCCTCGCAACTCCAGGGTCGGGGGTATGATTCTCACCTCCGTCCTATGTTCATGGAGTTTGCGTGTTCTCCCTGTGCTTTGGGAGTCCTCCTCCACAGTCTAAAGACATGTGTGGTATAGGCTGATTGGTGTGTGAATGTGTGTGATTGTGCCCTGCGATGGGTTGGCACTCTGTCCAGGGCGTCCCCCACCTTGTCCCCGGGGATAGGCTCTAGGCTTCATGTGACCCTGTGTAAGATAAGCGGTACAGTATTTGTATGGTCATCAGCATGAAATATTTTTCTATATTTTTATTTCAGAATTTTTGTTTAAGATCTTGAAAGATTTTTTGTGTGTATTTCTGGTATAATATTTGATCAGTTTTTATTGATGGTATTCCTACACATGGACAATCTATTTGCTTCTGAATATAACATACTGTGCAAAGTGTTATACACATGCAAAGATATGCTATAAATCAAAGGTGCCGTCAACAAATAAAGAAAATTAAACATTTCTACAAAGCAGTAAACAGTAATATGCTTAAAAAGGCCATATTTAGCATGATATTCCTTTGATTCTGAAAAATGCATCAGCAGTGTCAGGTAGTTTGTGCAGTTTTATAAGGAAATTAGCGATCTTATGCATAACGTATAAAACTAAACTAAACGTAAATACTTTTACTGAGTATTTTGGAGAATCTAACACACTTCTGTAGACTTCTGTGACTGTCACACTTGCTTCTGTTTTCGCAGGCAAAACTCGACAGACCTAATTACGGTTTTTGTCTTAAAACTTGTCTAATATTTTATATGTTACTATATGTCAATGATGCAGTTGTGTTAAAATAAACATCTATACCAACGCAGTTCTGTAAGTGACATTTAGAAAAAGTCAAACTTCATATGACATGCAATAATAAAAACTGTAAATAATCTGGAAATGTTTTTAATATGTTTATGCTCGAAATGGTTAAGTAATAATAATAATAATAATAATAATAATAATAATAATAATAACATGAATAATAATAACACTAACAACAACAATAATAATATTAACATGAATAATAATATTAATAACAACAATATTAACTTGAATAATAATAACATTAACAACAACAATAATATTAACTTGAATATTAATAATAATAATAATCATTAACAACAATATTATTATTAACATGAATAATAATAATAACAATATTAACATGAATAATAATAGTAATAATAATAGTAATAATAATAATAATAATAATAATAATAATAATAATAAACATAAATGAGTGTTCCTATGTTTATTTCCTGAGTGCCCTGCCCTTGTGAAGCGCAAGTGTAACAGTAAATCATGCCATGAGGAGTGTTTCATGTGGGATGAAGGGGTAGTGAGTAACCACTGCCATCACAGCAGAATAAGAAACCAGATATCCGCCCACGCATTATAACTGTTTACTGCTTCAGCCGGTATCTAAAGCTTAAGGTAAGTGTTTACAGACATGTGTTTCAATCTATATGATTATGATGAAAAAAATAATAAATTGCACTTACACCTCTACTGTTTTTTTCTTTCTTCTATTTTTCTAATTTGTAAGTCGCTTTAGATAAAAGCGTCTGCTAAATGAATAAATGTAATGTAATGTATTATAGTATGAAGATGTTTTAAATGGAGTAAACAGAGTAACAAATGTTTTGTTCTCGGGAATAATTTGTGCTGCTGGGAAGTCCTTTTTTTTGTCAGTCTGTTCACATGGAGAAATATCAGAGAAATGAGAGTTTTGCTGCAGCACATGGATGGCAGTAATCTAAATATTGAGCTTAATCTGAGTAAGATAATAACGTGATTAAGGTTGGAAACATGAGTCGCTTTTAGAATACTCCTGTCATGTTCCCGTTTTACAGGTTTTAGAACATAATTAGATTAACAGCCCGCGTCATTACGTCACCGCGCCACGCCGTCCGACGTGCCTCCAGAATTTCACGTATCAACATACAGTTCTGGGTGTGTTTATTTAAATTTTTTTTACGAACGCTTTAAGTGCAGTTAATTATTTGTCATGCTGTACGTGCTAATAGACGACTGCTTGCAGCGGTGGGTGTGTCCCAAATCGCGTAGGTACCGTCTATATAGCCGAGATACATGTATTTTCCCCCACTACAGGTCTATAGTAGGAAAGTATGCGATTTGGGACAAAGCCGAACTCTCTTGTTCGCCGTAAAACTTAAAACTGCCGTGTGTGATCGTGTCCTGTCGCAAAATGCGGTGAAAACTCCTACACGACGTTCATAATGTGATTAAGGTGTTTACATGTCACTACTACACGTCCATAATGCGACTAAAACAGTAGTACTCCACCTGTCTTAATTAGATTATTGCTTACTTCGATTATGACCTTAATTAGATTAAGGTAAGTAAAAATTGCTGTTTACATGATAGTTTCTTAATTGGAGTATGGTGTTAATTAAGAGATCTTAATTAAGATTAAGAGTGGATTATTGTTGTCCATGTAAACGCAGCTAGTTACACTTGTTTTGTTCTCGGGAATAATTTGTGCTGCTGGGAAGTCCTTTTTTTTTTGTCAGTCTGTTCACATGGAGAAATATCAGAGAAATTAGAGTTTTGCTGCAGCAGTCAAACAGTCATTTGTTTGTAAATAGGAACGTTATATTGTTTGTATTGTATCCAGAAGTTATTATTACTTTTTCCTGTCTGAGCTTGTTTTAATTACAAATATGTTCACTAGCTTTCATAAATTGACATTGGACCTAAAGATGAAACATTACCTCGGATTTTGTCAGCAGATACACGGATTCTTGACTAAAACATGAAGACTGTTTTAAACTGGAGGAACAACTCCTCCCTTTTAACCCAGAGGTTCTCAACGTTTTGTAACTAAAGCCCCCCCAAGCCTCCCCTGTCATGTGGCAGAAAACCAAACTCATATCATATGGTTCTAAATAGAACATTTAAGGAGAGGAAATCTGTAGCGTGCTAGAAGGAAGCTTTTTTTTTCTTCTAGGAGTCTAAGCTTATATTCCTCTACTATCTACATTCTTAGAATAAATGGATGCTTGCAGAACCCTAAAGTGTTTGTTTTTTGTTTTTGCACAACTAGAAGAAGCCTTAATGCAAGGTAGGTCGAATGGGGTCATGAAAAATACTCACAATCATTGTTTTATAAAAAAGACATTAATATCGAGTAATTGAGTCATTTCGTACACGATGTGGCCAAATAACTAAATAGAATGAAGGACGGAGCTCATCAGTTTAACATTCCTGTGCATAAAACCTCTAAACATTTTACAGTTGGACTTGAAAGCCTGATGGACATGAATGCTTGGGCTCTGATGCATGAATGTCGCATTTAATATATAAATTATGTGGGCGAGTGTGTGAACAATGTGAACGCTTGTGCTGCTGCTGCTTCTAAGTATAAACCAGGCTCCTCTGCTCCACATCAGCCCAAATCACACAATCCCCTTATTGTCCTATAACAACACAACACTTCCCACTAAACTGGTAAATCAGTGCAAGGAAAATTCCTTTGGTTTTTAGTTACTTACATTACAGATACGTCCATACAGTATGTTTCTAACATAGTCCAATTTTCAAATGTTCATTCATAATTCAAAATGTCCATTTGAGGTCATCCTAAAAAGTTGGGAACCCCTGAGTTAAAGGTTTCACGGTATACCTTTGCTATCACCTTTTTCCCCCACTCCTTTACTCCACAGAATCTAAACCACTGAAAAGCCAGCTACTGCCCCATCTTAATGAGGTTATTTAGGGCATTCCTCTCAACTCCACACTTTATCCAGACGTCACTGAACACCACTGTACAGCTACATTAAAGAAAAGTTTATAATGTTACATTTCTGATGTAATTTTCTTATCCTTTTCAGGATCCAAATTTAAAACATTATGGCTTTGGACCGAAGACTGAAGTGGGTGAAGTTCCTGCTTTTATTCTTCAACTTTGTCTTCTTTGTAAGTTTTCAGCATCATACATCATTTTAAGATCATTGTAACATCATTGTAACATCATTGGGGACTAGCCATTAGATACAAGCCAACAATAGAAACAATCGCAACATTATTAGGGATTTCATATGGTTTTTTGCCCGATTCGCTCATTTGTCTGGCTTCATACTAATAAATATTCATAGACGCCAGTCTTGGTAACCACTTTACACCTATTTATTGTTTGCAATATATGGGAAAATCTTGATTTGATCTGGAAAGATCAATGAGCTTCCTGTGATATCTTTAACCCAGATAGCTGAAATAAAACTTTGTTTAATAAATGTTAATTCCTGTATGGCAAGGCAAGGCGAGGCAAATTTATCTGTATAGCACATTTTCAACAACAGGGTAATTCAAAGTGCTTCACATAAAACATAAAAGCAACACAAAGCAACATTTAAAAAGAAAAGACATTAAAAATATCTAAAAATAAATAAAAAAGTAATAAAAAATAAAAACAGGTTAAAACAGATTAAAAAGATTACAGTGCAGCATAAGATATTAATTAAAATACCATGATGATTTAATTAAAAGCAGCAGCAAAAAGAAAAGTTGTTTTGATTCAAAAGAACTGAGAGTTTTTGCAGATCTGCAGTTTTCTGGGAGTTTGTTCCAGATATGTGGAGCATAAAAAATAAATGCTGCTTCTCCATGTTTGGTTTTGACTCTGGGAACAGAAAGCAGACCTGTTCCAGACGACCTGAGAGGTCTGGATGGTTCATAATGTACCAGTAGATCAGAAATATATATTGGACCCAAACCGTTCAGTGCTTTTTAAACCAACAACAGTATTTTAAAGTCAATTCTTTTACAGACAGGAAGCCAGTGCAGCGACCTCAAGACTGGAGTTATATGATCTACCTTTTTAGTCTTAGTGAGGACCAACTGCAACTGTCTAATTGAGATCTTATTTAGCCCCGTAAAGACACCGTTACAGTAGTCGAGTCGACTGAAGACAAATGCATGGACAAGTTTTTCTTGCTGAGACATTAGTTCTCTAACCCTTCCAATATTTTTAGGTGGTAGTAGGCTGACTTTGTAACTGTCTTAATATGGCTGTTGAAGGTCAAGTCCGAGTCCATGACTACACCAAGATTACTGACTTGGTCAGTGGTCTTTAACATTACAAACTGAAGCTGAGCGCTGACCTCTAATCGCTTCTTCTTAGCTCCAAAAACAATAACTTAGTTTACCAGAGTGGTATTTCTCCATGGAGATCTTTTCTTACCAGAGACCACCTTCACCTTAATGGGTGCAATGGTGTCGATAACATTTGTAATTTTAGGACTGAAATGATCTACAAGCTCATCTAATGAGACCCATGAGAGGGCGGGTGTGGAAGAGAAAGCCTGAACAAATATTTCACTGGTGTTCTCAGTGATTTGTTGTTTTTTGATTACCTCTGTTTGAACTTTAGTATGCACGGAGATAGCGCTCTCAAAGAATACACAGGAATGATCAGCGAGAGCAACATCAGTTACCACAACCTTTGAGATGTTCAGACCCTTGGAGATGATTAAATCCAGAGCATGCCCCTTATTGTGCATGGGCTCAGACACATGCTGAGTCAGTCCATAGTTATCAAGAACAATACACAGTTCTTTAGTCTCTCTGTCCTGGGGGTTGTCAACATGGATGTTAAAATCACCAACAATAACTACACAGTCAAAGTCAATGCTAATTATAGCCATTAGCTCAGCAAAGTCATCAAAAAATGCTGCACAGTATTTAGGTGGCCTGTATACATTTAGAAATATAGATTGAGAAGAGGAATTCAACTGAAGAGCCACATATTCAAAAGAATCAAAATTTCCATAAGACATCTTCTTACACTGTAGAGAGTCATTAAACAAAATGGCAACTCCACCTCCTTTCTTGTTTAAATCAAAATTTCCATAAGACATCTTCTTACACTGTAGAGAGTCATTAAACAAAATGGCAACTCCACCTCATTTCTTGTTTACCCTATTTCCACTTGCAAAACTAAAGTTTGGAGGGGAAGACTCAATAAGAACAGCTGCACTGGTATCTTGGTCTAACCAAGTTTCAGTTAAAAACATGAAATTAAGATTGTGCTTGATTATAAATTCATTAATTAAAAATGTTCTTCCTGCCAGAGACCTAATATTTAATAAGGCTAAATTTAGTGTGTTAAAAACTGTCCCATCTGTCCCATTTTTTGCATCAGGCTGTGGCTGACGAGTAATTAATGCTAAATTTGCAGAATCTGCAAAGCGTTTTCTCTTTCTCAGCAGATTCACTGTTCTATTTCTCTTACCTATCAACACAGGAATTGAAAAAGCTACTGGCACACTGGGCCCTGGCTTGTCCTTGTAGCCGGGGTCCAGCATATATCAGTTAAATTCATCACCCTGTACATAGTTCTCCTGCCTCTTGTTGGTGGTAATTAGTCGTGAGTTAATATGCTCTTGTCCATTATTCTGGGTCCGTGGAAATGTAGTGTCGTTCAAACATAGTCTATTCACATCCACATTCACTTCTAACCTGTGTATTTTGGTTCCCAGCACTGCAATTTTCTTTGGAAGATTCTGGAAGTCGTCTAACCTTTGGATTTTGGTTTCCAGAGCTGTAAATTTTGGAATAAGTTTCTGGAAGTCGTCCATGGAGAAGGGAGGCATCTTGTTGCTAATTAGCCTCAGCTACAACTCCAGTCATAGACTTGTAATAACACTCCAAAGACACGAACACAGACATTCTTAACAAGGCTGAAAATTTCAGACACTTTGTGTAATAATTAATAAATAAATAAATAAATAAATAAATAAATAACAACAATCATAATAATAATAATAATAATAGTGTAATAACACTCCAAAGACATGAACACAGACGTTCTTAACAAGGCTGAAAATTTCAGACACTTTGTGTAATAATAATAATAATAATAATAATAATAGTGTAATAATACTCGCATCTTACAGTGATGACACAGCAGTCTCTGTAGCGAGATCCCCTGGTCTGAATACTGGGGAAACCCCCTTCTGATTACATATCTTAGAGGTGGGTGCAAAATTTGGAAAACTACAATGGTTATGAAGGATATTTGTGTGGGTGGGGAGGACGCTGCTGACTAGATCATGGCATTCTCAGCGAAGTGAAATAGCTAGGTGGCTACTGCTAATAAGCATTGATTTTGCTTTATGAATAAATTATTGTGATGGAGCGAATGGATTACTCAGGCAACAGAAATGACTTAATGGAGATAGAGAACCTCCATTTCCTTTAACATCTTCTTCGGCGGAAGATCTTCAGTAGTCCCCTTTTGCTTTTATAGTTTGAAGTGCTGGCACACTCATAAATTTCCATAATTTTTCGGTATTAGAGAGACTGTAGTGTTTAGTGTTTGTAAACAAAAAGAAATTTCTAACCTTGTTAGATAGTGACGTGATTATTGACCCTAGCAAATGAGCTATTGGTTATAATCTGATTGAGGTATCTATCAAGAATTTTATTTAGGAATCAGATTGACATTAGCTAAAATGTTATCCACATATTAGCCTGCAATGGACATATATACGTATCTCACAGAAACTCTGAGTGTTTATACTGGACAGAAATGAATGTTGCTTGATGCTTACAACATTGTTGTTTTTGGGCACGTTATGATTTGTTTTTTTACGATGAACACATTGGGGACATTGTTACACTGAAAGTCAAGGCGCTACCTAAACTGAAGCTATGAACAATTTTGTAAATTGAACAGTTTAGATTGTTAGATGGCTAAGCATAGAGCTATGTAGGTTTGTTAAAGCAGTATAAACTAGGCATGTTAGTTAGCTAGTGAACGAAGTATGCGAACAATGCTGCTCCAAATGCTGTTTGTGTAACTTTTTGCTTCTTGGAAGTGGAATTTTTATATGATACAGCTGAGGCATTGATTTTCTTAAATACGTTGTTTATTGTTTCTCTCTGTCTAGATGTTTGGCCTGACTATCATGGTGATTGGCGTTTGGCGTTTGATGAGTCTGAACGATGTACCTAAGGTTGTTCAGGCTGTTGGAGTAGCCATTTTTCTCATCGTGGTAGGTTTCATCTTCCTCTTCATCGCCTTGATCGGCTGCTGTGGAGTATGGAAACGGAACTTTTGCATGGTCACTACGGTAAGGAAAAGAGTGCTAATGAGACGTTTACTCTGGCTGATTAATTATAGAAAAAAGACACATTCTAGACTGGAATGCGCTAAACTGATATATCAGCTCACAATCTCTTATTCCAGGCTTGATTGCCTTTTGCCTATCCCTGGGTAGCATGGATGCTTAATTTGTAGTTTTTAGAAGTGTGCTTTGCCATTTTTTTTTATTTATTTTTTTTTGAATATCTGAAAACTAAATTCTTATTCTTATTATCGTGTCTGAATTTCAGGGAGGTTCGTTCAAAACAAATGAATACAAAAAGGATGTTTTTCTACGCAGTTTATTCTATGCTATGAATCGAATGGTGTTTAACGAGTTAAGTATTTATGAAGAATTCACTGGGTTTTAACATGCAAATATTTATGTCTATTTTTTGCTTCAATCATTCGTTATTTTACAATTTGTTTGCGTTTTTGAACCTGTGACCTTTCTCTTTTGCTTTCTGTGTTTTCCATTAATTGATCATGTCACAGATCGTTCTTGGACATTTTTATTAGGCTTAGGATTGGCTTTATTGAATTCACCCACAGTCTAAAAATCCTGGTCAGATTTGCAGAAGATAGTATTTTTCAGTGCACGTTTACATTGAAACTTCAATTATCACTGAGAAGCCATAAGAATTACAACTGAACACAGGGCTGTATCATGAAGCAAGCTTGGGTTTTGGTATGGTATACTTAACCAAACACTCACAAACTGGCTTAAGGGGTTAACAACTTGTTATGTTGAGCAATGTTTTCCTAATGAAGTCACCTGATGAGAGCCCTTTCCTAATCAGTGCGTTTACATGGACAACAATAATAATAATAATAATACTCGTAGTGTACACAAATGGAATTAAGACGTGTGGAGTATTCCTGTTTTAGTCGCATTATCGACGTGCGTTACAGACATGTACACACCTTCATCACACTATTAACGCCGTGTAGGAGTTTTCACCGCGTTTTGCGACAGGACATGTACATACACGGCAGTGCTCAACCGTTTGACGGCAAACAAGAGAGCACGGCTGTGTCCCAAACCGCGTACTTACCTACTATATAGTAGGAAATCTCAGCTACTATATAGTAGATAAGTACGCGGTTTGGGACACAGCCCACGGCTTCAAGCAGTCGTCTCTTTGCACGTACAGCATGACAAATAATTAACTGCACTTGAAGCGTTCGTAAAAATTAAAAATAAAAACACCCAAAACTGTATACGGTACCATAACGAAGACCAACTGTATGTCGATACGTGAAATTCTGGAGGGAACGTCGGACGGCGTGGCGTGGCGTGGGGACGTAATGGCGTGTGACGTTAATCGCTCTATGTTCTGTAACATGTAAAACGGGTACATGACAGGAGTATTCTAAAAGCGACTCATGTAAACACCTTAATCACATTATTATCTTACTCAGAGTAAGTTCAATAATTAGATTACTGCCGTCCATGTAAACGAGTCATAGTGAGAGTTACTTCATCAAGGCAAGATGTCACACTGGCTCAAATTAACAGTGTTTTTAGAAAAGCTAAAAGTATCGAGTTAAGGCTGTATATTTTAAGACAGAAAAACAAACAATAATATTTCATTTGTTTGAAGAATTCGGATATATTTTTGCTGGTATACTATTGGTGAAGACATATAACAAAAAAATCTGACTATGTAAATGCATACATTGTAACATACAATTTCATTTTCATTCACATGAGCCTTGAAGTAAAAGTAATTGCAATTCAAATATTTAGCAGTAAATTGTTATTACTAATTTCAGCTGCAATCCCAATGGCATTAGGCAGCAGATAAAAATTTCATTATATATATAAAAGAAATTATTATTAAATATATTATACGAAGTGGTGAGTAGGCTACTTGTCTAAAGGTTGGTGTGCATAATCTCTTCTTTGTCTGATTGATTTATTTATTAACCAGTGGTGGGTAATTGTTTTAAAGGCTCTGGTTTACTGATCAGAAGGTTGTGGGTTCAAGCCCCCGCACTGCCAAGCTTCCACCATTTGGCCCTTGAGCACGGGGCACTATAACAACACTGACCCTAGGTGAATAAGTGTAGAAAGGAGTTTCACAGTATTGTAATGTCTTCTTCTTCTATGACAAAGTGATTTGGTGATATTTCTTACATCGTATAGGAAAAAGAGTATTTTAAAGCCAAACCATATACAGTAATGTAGTCAGAATTCATACTAGGCTCTAAGCGATGACATAGCTGTGATTCTGAACTGACCAGGCTATTTTGTCTCAATGTTAGTAGTCAGTGACTGAGCACAGGCCATGCAACCACAGGAAAAAATGTCCCTGCGCTATAAAGGAATTCTACATTCAAGTTCTGTTTAAACCCAGTTTGTTACTATTAGATACTTCAGCAAACTGACTTCCTTTTAATATAGTCTGATTCATCCCCCAATATGGATGCTCTCATAATGATTTGTGGGCAGTCTAATGCAGCCATTCATCTGGGAAATCCTAATAGGCAGATTAATTACCAGTATGCTTTGTAGTCAGTTACCTGCTATTAAATAAAAATTATATAAATGCATGTAAATCATTTTAGAATTGGAAAGCAGTTCCCGAAAGCAAGCTGTAGAGATCCTTTCTCAATATGAGAGCTATAAGCTCAGCAGGATCCTCATACTGGGCTTTATATGCACTCAGTTTGGTTAGCGTCAACTTAACTTTCCCCCAGAGCAGTTTAGCCAGGTGGAGTAAGTAGGCAGCTAAAAAGAAAGCCACCTTTGTGGTATGGACTCGCTAACCTTAATCTCCTGCTTCGTGGTACACTCCTCAGGTCCCAACCAGATACTTGTTAAGGCTTCTTGCCTTAGTAAACACACAATACTGATCTGCAGAGAGAGCGATGATATGATTATGTCCTGTTTTATGTGGACATGAAGCAGCTACACTTTGCAACACATGACTACACAGCAGTATTTAAAAATGCTTCTTCCTTCCTCCTCAGTTTGCCACCCTGCTCTTCTGTTTCGTGATCATGGACATTGTGATAGTCACTGGTGTGTATATCTTAACTAACAAGGTGAGATTTTTACCAATACAGTCCAGTTCATTTCAGTCCAATCATTTCAATAGAATTAATTGAAAACTCAGACATTAATTGAAAACTCAAACTTGTCGTTCATTTGAATTGATTTTGTTGTTTTAGTCTTTTACCAAAAATTTATCTTCGCATTTGTTTTGGAAACCACAGCACAATCCAGCATTACATTTTTAGATGACTCTTGTTTTTGTTCTTCCAGGTGCTGGATATAGTGGACGATAAAATGCAGAGTGATATCAACAGCTACAACACATCTGAAGTGGCTAGGGAATACGTTGATGTACTTCAGGAAATGGTTTGTGTCCCACATGGTCACTAATAACCTAGGGATATGCTGTGAGCTTCCAGAATTCAATAACCCCTTTTTATAACACAGTGCTATTCAGTGCTCGATTCTGATTGCTCAAAAAGCGTTGATTCATTTTCTCTTACAGCAGCACTGACAATAGTTCTGGCTTCAATGCAAATTACAGGTTTATATGAATGAACTTGTTCAAATACAGTGCCATGAGTAAACATTACATACAGTTTTAAATTGCTAATTTAATAAAATAGCTAATTTCATTTATTGAAGCAAAAATGTTATCCAACACTAACTGACCATGTGTGGAAAACTAATTCCCCCCTTAGTTAGTCAGTCAACCAATTAACATTGATAATTGGATTCAATTTGAGTAGAAACACCCAGGCTTGATTACTGCTATAGCCCTGCTGAATCTATGAATCTGTGTATGTTAACAAATGAGTGTGTTTACACCGGACATGAGCAGCAGTGAAGTGGGAGTTTCGGCGTTGAGTTGATATTTTTTTGCTGCGCTGCTCGAACTGCATCAAACATGTCGTCGGTTTAACCGTATCAGTTCGAGCCTAATTCAGAAAATGCGGCTGATCGGAAGCAAGTTTGCAAACATGACTTGAGCAGAAGGTTTCACAATGGGAAGTGTTTATTCTGTAACTCTCTTAACTTTCAGATACGATGTAAATCCCGCCGCCCCGCCGGCGGGGCTAACTATGCTGTACACAACCTCTGTGTCTACATACGTACTCATGCAATATATCTTTGGAAAGCTAGGATTTATGCTTGTGATTCGATTGATATGAACCGTTTCAAGATACGATCACAACAGCAGCTACAATCAATGCCTCTATCAGACCACCAACATACAAGCAAACACTTAAAAAAAACTTTAGGAATTTAGCAAGCTTTAGCTAGCACATTAGCAGAGGTCTACAACTGAGCCACAACACACAACTCAATATTTGAACAGTCAATAGAAGATAAAATAATCAAACACACTTAGAGGTTCTGATTCAGAAGCACAAGATTGTTCGAGCAAAGTGGGATTCACCCGACTTTTCAGGAATAGCCTTTGTGTGTAGCCTGCGTTGTACTCTCCCAGGTTCAGGAAGCTGTCCTCCATAAAATGCGCTGTGCACTAGCAAACATTTGGGTTGTACTGCTCAGGAACAGAATTATATTTTCAGAAGGCTAAACAAAGCGGTTTTGCTTTCGCACCAAAACACACAGCGTGTCCGTGACATTCCATGAATTCACTGCAGCCTCGTGGCTGCGTTTGGGCGGGTTTATGCTAATAGTGCCCGCTGTGACGTAGACATGTCTAGACTTCTAACGATGTGTTTCGGGTATGTCTGGAGCATGGAGTGTTCTCTGTTAGATAGAATAAATCCCTTGTGGGGGGGAATTGAATTTTTGGGACTTATACATGCACAGACAGATACATTTCACTCCCAAACAGAAGAAAAACATGAAAAATCATGTTATGACCCCTTTAAACAGAACATTTCCAACAATGTGAAGTAGACTAAAAGGTCTCAACATACAGCACACTATGCCAGCATCAAAAGAAATACTGGAAGCCATTAGAAGGAAAGTTATTGACATATATCAGTTTGGAAAGGGTTACAAAGCCATTTCTGAGATGATGGGATTCCAGCGAACCACAGTGAAAACCATTATTTCTTGGAACACTTGAAACGGTGAATCTTCCCAGAAGTGACCAGCTAATTAACGTTCCGCCAATAATGTACAGATAACTCATCCAGGAAGTCACAAAAGAACCCAGACAAACATCTAAGGTCTTGCCTCGGATATCGTCAGCATTCTTGATTCCATCATTAGAAAGAGACTGGGTGAAAATGGGAGAGCTCTAAGTGAAAACCCCTGCTAACAAAGAGGACCATAAACGCTCAGCTTACATTTGCCAAAAACATCTTCATGACCCCCAAGCCTTTTGGGATAATGTTCTGTGGACTCATGAGTCGAAAGTGGAACTTTTTGAAAAGCCATTAATTAAAACATTTAATTTGACATTAAAAAAGCCAAATTGAAGATTCGAGGGGATCACTAAGAAGAAGACCTAACTATTTGGAGGAAAGTTCTCTGGTCAGATGAAACAAAAATGCATAACTTTCAGCACTATGTATAGAGAAAAAAGGTTGAGGCTTTTAATCCAAAGAACACAATCCTAACTGCGAAGCATGGGGGTGGCAGCATCGTGTTGTGGGGTGTTTTGCTGATAAAATGTCTGGAAAACACTTCAGAAAATAGATGGCGTCATGAGGAAGGACTGAAGCAACATCTCAAGAAGGTTAAAACATGGTTGCAACTGGCTCTGCCAGCAGGACAGTGATCCTAAACATACCATACCTCTAAGCCAGGGGTGTCCAATCTTATCCGGAAAGGGCCGGCGTGTGTGCAGGTTTTCATTCCAACCAAGCGGGAGCCACACCTGATTGCACCTGTTTAATCAGTTGATCTTGACTTTCACTAGATTCAGGTGAGGCTTCTGCTTGGTTGGAATGAAAACCTGCACCCACACCAGCCCTTTCTGGATAAGATTGGACACCCCTGCTCTAAGCAAACACAATTGTAACCAATTGGATTTTTTTCCCCCAGAAGTTACCTGTGGAATGGAACTGAAGTAGATACCCTAATTAACACTTAACACAGGAAATGAGTAGTAACATGAAATGTGTGCAGTTGTGAAAATTTGACTTTGAATGTCTCATTTAATTTAATTGATTAATGAAAATAGTAAAAAATAAAAACCCCTGTGGTATAAGAGAAAAAAAAGCATTTTGAAACATGCTGTTATTGAAAAATAGTGAACTTCAGGGAGGTAATTAAGTCTGCTTTCTGTCCAGCCCTTGTTGCTATCTACTTTCCTATAACAACACACAAAGTAATTTAATCCTTATATAATTCACTCAACAACATTGTCTTGTGTGTGTGTGTGTGTGTGTGTGTGTGTGTGTGTGTGTGTAGGTGGGATGCTGTGGACAAGTGAATGCTTCTGACTGGGTGAACTTCCGGCCTGACGGTATCTCC